>NW_015167141.1:176998-213780 GCF_001447785.1 Gekko japonicus | reverse complement strand
GAAAACCGGGGGGGTTGGCAACCCTAGGGTGACCTCCTGGCCCCGTCCTCTGCTGAATAAGGCTTCAGCTGTGTAAGTCTTCTCCTTGCCAGAGGTGTGAGCTGAAGGTGGCACTTAGCCTGGGGGTCAGACCTGAGGGCTCTATAAGAAGCTGTGTGTAAAGCTTCCTTGCTTCTGCAAACTTTTTGCAAGTAGTCTTGTGAGACAGTTTGGCAGGGGAGTCATCAGGGACGTGAAGATAATCTGAACCACTCCTACAATGGCTTCAAGCAACATGGCTGGTGAGGGAGCTGAGGCAGTGACATGCAAAGTCTGTGGCATGTTTGTATTTTTACCTGAGGGTAATAGTAATTACACTTGCAGCAAGTGCAAGTTGACAGCCCTACTGGAGGAGAAGATACAGGGATTTGAGGCATGCTTGTCCACCTTCCATTCTATAAGGGAAGATGAAGATTTCATGAACAGAACACATGAAGCACTCCTGAGAGGGCAACAGAAGCAGGAAGGAAAGGTAGCTCAGCAAATGGAGGAGCACCCAACAAAGGAGGAGGGTGCATGGAAGAAAGTAACCTACAGGTGCAGGAAAATCAGGAGACATTCTGAGCCTCTGTTGCTAAGCAATCAGTTCCAGGATCTCCCCATAGATATTGATTCTGGACCACTGGAATAAGGGCTACTACCTCAGCCTTGCCAAAGCTTGAAGAAATTTTTCAGGCCCCTGTGGATAAGAGGACTGAAGCTGCTGCTCCCCAATGCAGGCAAAGTTATGTACTGTTAATTGGGGATTTCCTTCTGAGAGGAGTAGAGGCTAAAGTGTGCTAACTGGACTTGGTGTCTCAAGAGGTATGCTGTCTACCAGGTGCACACATCCAGTATGTGACAGAAAGGGTAGGAAGACTCATCAAGCCCACAGATAATTATCTTTTCCTGCTTATCCATACGGGAACAAATGATACTGCCTGGCACAGTCCAAAACATTTAAAAAGAGACTATATGGCTCTGTGTAAAAAGGTAAAGGACCTGGGAGCGCAGATTGTGTTTTCGTCAGTTCTTCCTGTTGCAGGTGGTGGCTTAGGAAGGGAAATAAGAATACTGCAAATAAATGACTGGCTACGTAGATGGTGTCATCAAGAAAGGTTTGGTTTTTTGGGTCATGGCTTATGCTTTTGAGATGAAGTTCTTCTATTGGAAGAAGCCTTGCACCTCCTAAGGGTAGGAAAAAATGTGTTTGGTAAGAGGCTTGCAAATCTAATAAGGAGGGCTTTAAAATAAATCCTATGGGGGAGTGAGACAAAAATTCAAAGCCTAGTATGATGCCAATAACTCTAAAGATTTGCAGGGAGTGACACATATGCTAGGAAACATTAACTTGCAGGTAAGTATGGAAATGAAAACCTCAGGGCATATAAACCATGGTTTCCAATGCCTCTACACTAATGCGCAGAGTATGAGAAACAAGCAGGAGGAACTTGAAGTCCTAATACAGGAAGGGGACTATGACCTAATAGGCATTACTGAAACTTGGTGGAATAACTCTCACAATTGGTATATTAGGACTGAGGGATACAACTTGTTTAAAATGAATAGACAACTAAGGAAGGGGACTGAGATTGTGCCAATATGTGTGTCACCATGGTGAGACTGATGGCCCCTTGTTCTTCCATGCTGACAGTACACCCTTGACTAAATTTCAGTTCTGGGCAGTGACCTGTAGGGCTTTGACCAAACTAGGGTTGCTGGGGGCCCAATTTAGGATGCACTCCTCTTGGATTGGGGCTGCCTCTACTGCAGCAGCCATGGGTTACCCAAGCCCGGCCATACAGAAGGTGGGGAGGTGGCGTTCGTCCACATATCAGGCATGCCTTTGGTCTCTGGCACCCATGTAAGGGTTTGTTATGTTCACCATTTTATTCATTGTTTATTGTTCATTGGTTTTAGGTTCTCGCATGCACCGTTGGAGGCTGAGGATCCTGACTGCAGGCCACAATATGGTCTTCTGTGCGGCCCACCAGGCAGGACACATGGTGACAGGGTCTCAGCTTGACCTCAGTGATTATGTCACAGTCAAGTGGCAGGACTGTTGTGGTCTCCAAAGGTCTGGGCTCATGCTCTGTCATTTGAGGGGAGGAGTGGTCCTCCCCCAGACATCCTGGTTATCCACCTTGGAGGGAATGACCTTGGCATGATTAAGGGCAAGGCTCTGAGCCATTAGGCAAAAGCTGACATGGAAGTAATTCAGGCCTGTTGGCCTGGGGTCTGTTTGGTCTGGTCCACTATCCTCCTGTGGAGGGTGTGGAGAGGTGCTTGGGGCCCCCAGGGCATTGACAGGGCCCACCAGAAGGCCAATAGGGAACTTAAGAAAGCTATGCAATATGGGGTTGGTTTTATATCCCACATCCGGGAATTGTGACTCGGTGCATTTATACAAAGACGATGGAGTCCATCTTTATGAACTGGGCAACAGAATCTTTCTGGATGAGCTGATGCAAGGGCTCAGAGGAGTTATTAGCTATTGTGTGGGGACAAGGGTCTAATCAGAGGCTTCACCCTTGTTTGTTGCAGGAATCAGGCAGGATTTGATAGGTGATTGGTAAGCATCAGCAGGCAGACCCCCCCTTGCTTGGGGGGGGGACGTCTGGCAGGAACTGACTGTGGGCAGGAGCTCACAGTGGGGAATGTGGATGGCCTGTGAGACCCCTGAACAGGTTCTCCCGTCAATTTTTCGGCTTGGGGGGGGTTGGATTTTCCGGGGGCAACTTGCATGCTAGGTCACCTGGCAATAGCCATGTTGATATTGGCCTGGGGTGACTCACCCATTATAAGGCAAGGAAGGGGTTCATGGGGAAGCCACTTGCCTTGACTTTCATATAGTTGGCACTTGCTGCTTTATGGTTCATTCAGTTGCATTTAAATTTAAATAAAGCTGCACATTAGTTATTCCAACACCTGTGTCCATCTCTTTATTCTGACTATGGGGGCAATGCTGTCGAGAATCAGCACCATTGATCAATGAATGAAGGTTTTTGGGTCACTCAGCCTGTAAGCTAAGATGAAATCATTAGTAAGCAATGAAACTTCCAATGGTTTGGGTTCTGCACTCGGAATACCAGCGAGAGCAGCAGGTGCTTCAATGCAATGCAAATAACACGAATGAATCAGAGCCATGGATTGCACCCATGAGGGACAGCCTGGCCAAGGCTATCTGAGCTCTCCACAGAGTTTAGCCTTTCTGGAATGCTTTAAAATCAAAAGCCTGGGCTGCAGGACTTAACGGCTCTGACTCGGTTTTACATGAAAGTTACACTTGGGCTTCAGAGCCATCAAATCAGATCTTTAAACATTTCAATCAGCAGCACTTTAAACTGCCTCCCTCTCCAGGCCCTAGTGTGTGTCATAGAGCTGGCAGAAAGGAAAGGCATTCACAATCTGGTATTGGCTTGATTTAGCATTCCTAGTATATTGCAACACACTTCAGAAAGGAATTACATCTAGATGACCCAGGCTAACCATGGGGGCAATGGGACAGGAGCAGCCCTGTGCACTGAAGGTCACTGCTCCATGTGCTCACTAAGCACCAATTATTTTTATTATGCTCACAGGCCTCTGCCACACAGGGAGGGGGAAATACATGGCCAAAGTGTGGCTTTTGGAAGTCACACCAAAATAGACACGCCGCGGTGGCATCACACGGTTCCCCTGAGCCGCGGCGCCGTTGCTCCCTGGCACAATCAGATGCCGGGGAGGAAGCCACGGTCGGGAGACCGAGGCAGCCGGCTGCGCATGCATCTGCATGCACAGTTCGGCCAGGAGCCGGAGATGCGCCGGCAGAAGGACGCACCAGTGATCCCACGGCCACGCTTGCCGCGGCCGTTCAGGTAAGGCCACCTCTGTCGGTGGTTCTTTTTTGCTGCGGGGTTTCCAGGGTTAGGGACGGATCAGGGATGGGTGCGTGCCGCTTCCCAGATGTTGTGGTGAGATCGTGCCCATTTGCTGCAGCCCCGATCTGTCCCTCTCCCGGGCCAAAACCCTCCGTGTGACCGGGACCACAGATCTTTTTAACCAACTCAGAGTCTCTTATGGGAAGCCCCACTGAAAAGTCTGTTTCAAAGATAGTGCCTCATATGGCTTCCATACAATTTTGAAGTTTCCCTACAGGCGTCAGCCTCCATTAGTGCAGAGCCAAAACTGGAGTAGGGCAAACTCACAAAACTGTTGATCTCAAAAGCACCCCCTCCTCACATTAGCCAGTTTATTCAGCAGGCATTGAGAAAGGCCAGGGAAATTATTTGATTCTTAAAATGATCCCTGATTGGCTAGAATGAACAGTGTAACTAATTGGGCAGAGTGATGTCAGCTTTATAGACAGAGTGATGTTAGCATAAAGATCAATCTGAATGGCTACATAACAATGCATTGTTATCACATACAGCACATGATCTCTCATTGACTAAGATAAACTGAAGAGGGGATAAGAGAGGAGAAAATGGCTACTGGAGCAACAGCAGAAGGAACTATCGGGAAAGAATGGCTATGAACCATAGTTCATAGTCAGGGAAAGAAGCTATTCTCAAACATTTGGGGAGGTTCCATTTATACCATGAAATTGCTAACATTTTGAGTTGCAAATCAAACCTGGAGGTTTTTCATTAGCCTATATGCATGCAGTGTTTCCACATCATCAAATCATTACCTGGCAGCAGCCACACTGGCATGCAGGTGTTTGCCAAATTGCCTTATTTTTTAATAAAAGTGGGGAATTATGAATATTAAATGGCAATAGGCATTAACTATGGGACCAATAACCTATGTATACAGGAGTCCGATTTCTTCAGAGCCCAGAAATAGACACTGAGGCTAGATGTACTAAAGCAGTGATTTCTTTACTAAGGATTCTCACACATACAATATAAAATCAAGCATACACACAAGCAATACAGATCTAGGAATTTAGGTACATAGGTACAGAGGCGGTTGCATTAGCAGGAAATATCATTGGTTGGGTGATACTTTACCTGCCCAATGAGATGAGTTGACTCTGCAGTGAAAAAGGGACAAGAACTATGGGAAGGGGTCATGAGTTGGCTAGCAACCCATATGGGCAGTTCCAAACAGCGCTAAAAATGGAACCAGCAAGATAGAGTGGGGTTAGGAAGGTAAAAGCAAGAGAGAGAGCAATGGCTGGATGCTCTCTTTTTATACCTGCGAAGGTGACCCGAGGCTGATGCCTTGTTGGTCACATAGACCTCAGGAACATTAAGAAACATAAACTGTTAATGGGTCAAGAAAAGGGATTAATCGTTGGGCAACTGAAGCAATGGTTTGACTAGTAATGACAACTCTCAGGGGGAAGGGAAAAGATAAAATAGAGAAAAGAATAGCAATGTTCCAGCCCCACTGCTGGTAGTTGGTCTTAATGACTGGATGATTAACAGCTGTGTTACCTTGAGTTTCTATGGCTCTGTGCAGGAATATCCTGGTTCTCTTTGCAGAGCATGACTTCTCCTTTAGTGAACTGCTGCTGGTTCTGTGTATCATAGGATCAGGGAGGCTGGCTTGGCTTCTGGCATATGGCGGAAGAGGTGCAGGGGTGAGAGGCATCTGGTAGTCCATGGGTCCACATCTGGTACAGCCTTTTGTTGGCTACTGGAAAGTGTGAATTGGGATTGACAGCACTGATGACAGGGGGCCATGCAAGGGCCAGGGATACCAGTGATTACAGGGTGGGGGAGATATAGTGGGCATAGGTGCTATTCCTTTAATTGGAATGGAAGAAGTCAGAGATATGGGAATGCTTGGACTCCTTCCCATCTGCGTCCCATCCCAAGAGATGTTGGTCGTGGGGCTAGGAAAACTTACCCTTCTCACACACTGGTGTTAGTCAATGCCAGGTCTATCAATAATAAGATTAATGTGCTCCATTATTATTTCACAGAGTTGTGGGTAGACCTGGCCTGTGTGACCAAAACCTGGGTGAGGGATGGCGAAACTGTCACCTTGAACCAGCTTACCCCACCTGGATTTTCAGTCTTTCACCAGTCTTGGACATATGAGCTGGGGGCTGTGGCTTTGCTCATCTGTGAATTTGGTTCCTTCAGGTCGCTTCCTGCCCCAACAATCTCCGCCATTGAATGCGTAGGCCTGACATGTGATGTCGAGGAGAGTTTGGCTATCTGGCTGGTGTACTGACCACCTAGTGCACCGGCAGATACCCTGTCTGACCTGCTAGATGCTGTATCAGGTTGGGCATTGGAATACCCCAGGCTTCTGGTCTTGGGTGACTTCAGTGTCCATGCCAATGATGCAGTATCTTCCCAGGCACCCCAGGACCTGGTGTTGTCCATGGAGGCACTGGGACTCTCCCATCTTGTATCAGCTCCCATGCAACAAGTGGGCCACACACTGGATCTGATTTTTGGGATGGGGATACATGTGGATCAGATGACTACAGATGTAGTCCCATGGTCTGACCACTTCTCCCTGAAGGTCTGGCTGAGCATTCTGTACCTTCCCTGTTTAGGTGGCAAGTGCATTTATGCTTGCCTGTGGAGTCAAATGGGCCCCATTCAGCTTCAGGAAGCTCTGTGGGATCCAATGCCCCCTGGCGGCTTGTTTGATGAGCTGGTGGAGGACTAGGAACACCAGCTCTCTGAAGCCATCAACGAGATCTCTCGCTGGCGCCCTCTATGCCCTCACACCAAAGCAGCACCTTGGTATACATCAGAGCTGTGGAGGATGAAGCAGGAGCTAAGACAGCTAGAGCGGAGGTGGTGGCATGCACATGATGAAGTGTCATGAACATCTTATAGAATGCTTATGAAAGCCTATGAGATGGCTGTGAAGGCCATGAAGAAGGATTTCTACGTGGCCACCATTGTGTTTGCGAGCTCATGACCAGCCCAATTATTTAGAATTATTCAGTCCATTATGACTCTGCCATAGGGCAGACCAAATAGTAGGAAATTGGCCATTCGCTGTGAGGTATTTGCAAACTATTCCACAGATTAGATTATGGCACTCCGCCAGGACCTTCCAACCACAATTGAGACAGTAAGAGAACTGGAAGCCCCTTGTGTGTCTTCTGATCCTATATTGAACCACTTCAATCCACTCTCCTAGGAGGAAGTTGACAGGATCCTGGCAGCAGTAAGGCCGACTACTTGTCTCTTCAACCCATGCCCTTTCTGGTTGGTGAAAGCCTGCGGGGAGAGCATTCAGTCCCTCTGGGAGAAATTATCAACTTGTCCCTTTCTACTGGAACTTTTCCAGAGGCTTTGAAGGAGGCAGTAGTTCGTCCACTCTTGAAAAAAAACCATCATTGGACCCTATGGTCCTAACCAACTACTGCCCAGTGTCGAACTTACCGTTCCTGGGTAAGGTGGTTGAGGGAGCGGTGGCTGAACAACTCGAGGCTTTCCTGGATGATGCTTCCATCCTTGATTCCTTCCAGTCTGGCTTTCGCCCTGGTCATGGGACGGAGATGGCTCTGGTCACCCTTACAGATGACCTCCATAGACATCTGGATCAGGGCAGATCAGTGCTGCTGTTACTATTAGATCTAATGGCGGTGTTCGATACAGTCAACTATGATCTATTGACCCACCGCCTCACCGATGTAGGAGTTCAGGGGACTGCCTTGAAATGGTTTTCCTTCTTCCTCCATGGTTGGGGGCAGAGGGTGGCACTTGGCGAGAGGGTCTCTCCACAATACCCCCTCACCCAGTTAGACTGGAGTTATGGGCTGGGTTGTCATCAGTATGCTGATGACACCCAGCTCTGTTAATGGACAGCCATCTGTCTTCTGTTCCTATGAACTTGGCTGAGGCTCTGGATGGTTGCAGCAGAGTTGGTTGAAGTTAAATCCATTGAAGCTGGAGGTCCTGCACCTGGATTGAGGGAGGTTGGATGTGGGTACCAGGCTCCCCACACTGAAAGGGAACCCCGAACAACCTGTTAATACCAGACTTTCCCCAGTATATGTTTATTCTGCTTCCATTTCGTAACAGCACACGTTGCCGACGACTGTGCCATGGGAGGCAGATGTTCTTGTCTGGAGGGGCCCATTTATTCTGCTCAGGTAACACTACTGTAGTGCCACAAACTGCACGTGTGACCGCAGCCTAGGTGGCACCAGGTCTGCTCATTGCAAGAGACAGGCCTAACATAGGGTCCTCCATTCTCTGTCAGAAGTTGAGCCAAACCACTCTGCCACACTACTGAGCAGAGCTACCCTTCACTCTGTCTGCTCTTTTCCTGAGGCAGACCTGAGCTCTCACTGCTCTCTCCCTGAGGCAGAACTCAGCTGCTGCTGTGTTTCCCTCCAACATTCCCCCCCTTTTCTCAAAGGTGACTGGATGCTGGAGTACCACCCCCATTGGCTCAAGTGAGTGGCTGTTTCCCCCTTCAGGGGTGGGACAGGCTCCTGTCCGTCACAGTGTTACACTACCAATTCTTTCTCTGATGCTCATTTCCACGGTCTGCAGTACATCCAAATCCCACTCAGACCTCAAAGCTGTCTTTCACTGTGGTAATAGGCCCATAGCCAGGATTTTTTAAATTCGGGGAGCCTTTAAATAAGTCATGGGGCACCCTGCATACCCCCAAGGGAACACCACAAATAAAATAAAAAAATGGACGTTGCAGGGCCTGGACTGGATGGGAAGTCCAGGGGCCTTGGCAGTAAGTCGGGGGGGGCATGCCCCACTCTAGCTACGAGCCTGTGTGGTAACCATGTCAGTTGGCATGGAAACAGATCTCCCTGCCTAAGAAATCACATGTCTCAGTTTGTTGTTGTTTTCAACCTAGGATGCAGTAAATATATATATATATATTGTACACCATCAACTTAATACATCACCCTGTGTCTAAGAGAATAGCCAAATGGAACATTCCAGTTTAGCTCCCAAAATATTAATTGTCCCTAAAAATTATGAATACATGGCAACCTACAGGTGAAGAGGAAGGACTCCGTAGAAGCTAAAAGGGAGGGACAGTGAACCTAACTCTGGAAGCCATAATGTCTGCACCCGCAAATTGTGCCATGACATTTACAGCATAAGAGATTATACAGCATAAGACTTGAATTTTGTAACTGTGTGAAAGGGGAGTGAGAGCAGATGTTCCCTCTGTTGCTCTGTGTTATCTGCTTAACTCTGCACAATATAGTGTCTGCATAAGGGCAAAAACAGGAAAACTGCAAGGATAGAAGCAGCAGCGGACACCATATTTTATTTAATTTCAACCTTTATAGAGTATTGAGTTGTTTATTTAAGGATATATAAGATTGTTATATGCTTTTTTCAGAAAGACCTCCCTTCTCTTTGTGGATGGTCAGGGGCTTTCCTTGCGATTGCAAATAAACTTTTTTTTTTTTTTTTTGGTATTCTATAAGCTGTCTTTCTGTAAATTTGTGGTTGGCCTCCAGTTTCTGAACCAGTAGGCCAAACATTACCAATAGTTTTGGCATCACAAACAGGATCATGGACGGACCTGGACAGCGTGCATCAGTAAAAGCTTTACTCCCACCCGTTCTGGTCCTTCCTTCTCTAGTGCTGGACTGTCTAGGCGGTAAGAGCTGATGTTCCTTTTTGTAAACAGAATTCAGGGGAATACATAGAAAGACAGCCTGGTGGCTTTTAAGTCTTGAACAGACTGAACTCTGTCCGGGCCTGTGGATGGATCTGGTACAATGGAACAAGAGGGATCTAAGAGCGTCTCCCCTGGGATGCCCCTGGGGTGAATGGTGAAACTGTACAGTTCAGGTGGAGAGAAGAAACTGCCTAAAGGCACCTCTCTCACACAGTTTATTCAACTCTGTCAGGGTGAATGAATTTCTACACTGATAAGGGTCCTAGTTTTCAGTGGCCAAGAACTGATTCTTTTGATCAGGATATATTGATGTATTTGAAGCAAATTTTATAGAAATGTCATATTCGCCTATTGGAATCTCTGGAAAGAGGAGGCGGAAACGTGAAACAGAGAAGCTACTATTGCCAGTCTTAGGGAGACAAGCAAGAAATTGAAGGAACAAGTAAAGAACAAAAATCTCAGCATTTGAAACAAATAATAACTCTCCCTTCCTATTGCCTATATCCTATCTTGCCAATAGAACCGTTGGCTCCCCAGAACCGTGAAGAGGAACTTTTGGAAATGTTTTTTATTCAGTGCCCTCAAGCAATGGGTCCCCCATATGCTCCCAATGCCCAAGAGGTTCTGCCAGCACCTTCTCCCCCCATGAGTCCTAATCTTGTTGCTTCTCCTTCTTCCCCTAGCCTCTTTGCTGATTCTCCTGGTTCTCCTACCACCACATCTGCATTTTTTGTCCCAATCAGGCATCTCTCGGTCCTGTGGCTTCATCTGTTGTGGCTTCTCCTTCCCATTTCCCCCCTTTGCCTGCCTCCACAAATACCCCTAGTAGTCTATTTGATTTACCTTCATTGGTTAAGAGCATTGGTCTGATCCCCTTACAGAAGTTAGACTACACCTTTCTGCAATGCACCTTGAATACAGAATTTAAAAATTTGAGGGTTCTGATTCAAGCTATTGATCACCCTAACGCCAAAATAATAGTCAAAGATGTAACAGAGAATTTTGTACTTTAGACTATAAAGTCCATTCCTTCCCTAAGGCATTATGTGTACTCCCATCCAGTTCCCAGGTCTGCCCCATTGAGTGCAGGTTTTCCCTTCCTCAGCCTTCCCTGGGATTGTATCCTTTGTGCATGTTTCTTGATCATGCTGGTGGCCAGCCACAGCAGCCAGCCACAGTGCATTTATATTCCAAGGTCTGCTACTGACCTAGCCACAATTCAGAAAAACCTCCCTCCCATCCGTGAACAGCCAGCTATGGTGCAGTGGTTAAAGAGTGGTGGACTCTAATCTGGAGAACTGGGTTTGGTTCCCCACTCCTCCACATGCAGCCAGCTGGGTGACCTTGGGTCAATCACAGTTCTCTGAAAGTTCTCTCAGCCTCAACTACCTCACAGGGTATTTGTTGTGAGGAAAGGAAGAGAAGGTGATTGTAAGCCACTCCAAAACTCCTTCGTCTAGTGAAGGGTGGGGTATAAATCATCCTCCTCCTCCTCCTCCTCCTCCTCTTCTTCTTCTTCTTCTTCTTCTTCTTCTTCTTCTTCTTCTTCTTCTTCTTCTTCTTCTTCTTCTTCTTCTTCTTCTTCTTCTTCTTCTTCTTCGAACTAGATCACTTAGTGGCTCAGTATCGGCCAACCCATACTGACATTGACTGGCTGCTGAGAGCAGTCCTCATGCTCTCTGACTTTAACACACTTATGGCACACGCTCACAGAAGGGCAGATGACAATCCACGCCATGTGAGCAATCAATGGCTACATCTGCTCCCTGAACCATTCACAACTCCTGAATAATATACACATTTCCAAAAAGATTTGAGGGGACTATCCTGTGTCATAATTGAAGCTTTTCCTGCCCAGTTAGACTGGACTAAGGTGAGAGACTGTAAACAAAAGGATGATGAGAACCCTTCTCAATATTATGAATGTTTCCAGAGATGTTTTCAACAACATTCTACTCTTGATCCTGACCAGCATGCCCCTATCCTTGTTGATCATTTACTTAATGGACTGAAACCTCAGATCAGCACTCAGATAAAAAATACTGTTGTGGAATAGAAGAATCCCACTCCTCAAGAAATTTTGAAGGCAGCAAATCGATTCTGGGAAAATTTCCAAAGCGCAAAGGACAAGAAGTGTGAGTTGCAAACTAAAATTTAGCCTTGCAGATTAACAGACTTGAAAACCAGGGTCAACCCTGATGCAGAACATCAGGTGCGGCACGCCCAATGCAAACTTGAGTAAGTGCACCACCTGGGCCCCAACATGCAAGAGAGGGACTGTGTCATTTTTGTAAAAAGCCTGGCCATTGGAAAAATGAATGCAGGACAACAGCGAGCAGCTGCCCAACACCCTGCCCAGCTAGTGTCCAGCTCAGGAAACCCTCTAGCCCTTCATCCACCTCTTGAGGGGCTTTTAACACCTCTCAATGTTTTCCAGCAGCCCCCACAATCACATCATCCACCGTTTGACCCACGGAGCCCAGAGGTCCAAGCAGAGATGATTTATACTGATGGTGTGAAGGGGCCCCTTCACAGCCTTACCCCAAAGACAATTCTAATCCTATTTCTGATCACATTGTTACTGCTTTGCTTGCTGAACAACCTGTTGAGTTTCTAGTGGACACTGGAGCTCAGTGTTCTGCTGTTAATTCTTCTCGTGTTTCTCTCCAGCCCTCCTCGGAAACAGTCCTAGCAGTTGGAGTGGAAGGTACCCCTACTTCCCATTTTCTTTCTAAACCAATTTCTATTTCTTTGGGGCCCCAGTCTCTGAACTGGTAGGCCAAACGTCCCCAACACAGGCACCCAAAAGGGCACCAACTATCTTTGTTAATCTGTTTTTTTCTTGGCCTTGAATTGGCTTAGTTACAGCCTTCACCTTTGAACAAAATGGATTTCAGTTCCTTACTCTCTGTAGTTTGCCATTAGAAACTTCAATGTGGATGGCTTCAAAAGGAAATTAGATAAGCATATGGAGCAGAGGTCCATCAGTGGCTATTAGCTACAAGGTATAGATAGGGACTCTGGGGCAAGTGATGCTCTGTCATCTTGGCGCTTGGGGGGGGGGTCAACAGTGGGAGGGCTTCTAATGTCCTGGCCCCACTGGTGGACCTCCTGATGGCACCTGGTATTTTTGGCCACTGTGTGATACAGACAGTTGGACTGGATGGGCCTTTGGCCTGATCCAACATTGGCATCTCTTATGTTCTTATGTAAACTGTGACTTTCGCTGAGAATGCAACAATATAGCACTAAGTGATCGCTGTGCATTCCATGAGGAACATCTAATTGCAAGTAGCTGTAAACACAGGAAAAGCACCTTTTAATACTGAGAGAAAGCTTTCATTAAGAGGGCAACTCACCTAAAACTTGTCTAATGCTGGTCCAAAAGGATTTTTAATTTTTACAACAGAAGACCCTTCCCACAAAAGAACCTCAATTGTGCTTGACCCTATGTGATATTATGGGGTGTGGCGAAGCATGGATTTTTTCCAATGGCTTTAGGAGCTCAGAAACGATGCGAACTGAGTTAAGTTTAGCAGCTGCTGTTGGGTGATTCTGCATTGGCTTTTCCCTCCGTTGTTTTATGAAACCCACGTTGGAACAGAAATTCCCTTCACATTGCATGCTACTTTCAGTTTCTTTGATCATCAGATATTATGGTACCCTCTACACCGCAAGCTGCTTTTGCTTTCTTTGATCATCAGATTTTATGGTACCTTCTGCATAGATTTATGGCCATTCAGGGGTGACTTTGTAGTCAGTACGGTGTTGCCCTGAGGTATTTGAATGTGGTTTTGAGCTGCACTTTTTCCTCCCAGTTGAGAAAATGTGGAGCAAATGCTAGCTGCAGAATCACCCGCCATGAGAACCAGATTTCACAGGGCTGTGTTCCACATGTAACGGGGAACAGACACACACCCCTTGACTGGTCACACTCACAATCATGCTACACAAGAGCACTTTTCCTTGAAATCCAGCCTAAAACTCATCATTAGAAAGTCCAAGGATGCACTGCTGATTGCTGAGAAAGCAGAAAGTCCCCAAGACACAGGTGAACACCTGCAACTCTGACAAACAAGAAGACTAATCTCATAATAAGAAGAGCTCAGACCACCAACATGTTGTTTTGTGATACTGGGAAAATGTTATGGGTATGGGGTTTGTAATCCCTTGAATGCCAAAGTAAACAATGAATGAGGGAGAAATTAAGTCACGCCCCTGTCTGTACCACTGAGGAGTGGGGTACTACCATGGTACACCCTCCTGCCTAAGGAAAATGTAGAAAAGTCCAGAGGGAAGGAAGGTTTGAAAGCAGCGTTACTTTTGAGTAGCAGCTTTCCTTTTTAGGCCAGAAGCAACCTTTTTGTTTATTGTCTGCCTGCTTTGCAGATGGATGTACTGGGGCCTCCAAAGGCCTATTCCCACTCTGCCCTCCCCTCCTCCTACTTCCCAGGAATCTGAGGGACTCAGAAGCCTTTGAGAGTCCTGTCTCTTCAACTTTTCTGGATGCTTGGATAAGTAGCTATGAAAGAGCATCAGCTTTCTTGTGAGGAAACTGAGCTAAACCAGAAGAACAGAAGGGTAGTAGAATGGCAATTCATGGGCCCTGGTCACACGGGAGGTTTTGGGCCGGGAGAGGGACGGATCGGGGGCGCAGCAAACGGGCGCGATCCCACCGCAACATCTGGGAAACGTTGTGCACCCGTCCCCGATCCGGCCCTTCAGGCTGAAAAGCCGCATCTAAAATAAACCACCTACAGAGATGGACTTACCAGCACGGCTGCATCAAGCGCGGCTGTGGGATTGCCAGCACGTCCTTCTGCCGGTGCATCCAAGCCCCCTGGCCGAACTGCGCATGCTCACACATGCGCAGTTTGGCAGCCTCCGTCTCTGTCTCGTCGTTTTCTCCCCTGTCTCCCCGGCATCTGATTGTGCCGGGGAGCAACTGTGCGGCGGCTCACGGGATCTGTATGATCCCGCCACCGCGTGTCTATTTTGGTGCGGCTTTCAAAAGCCGTACTTTGCCCGTTGCCCGTACCCCCCCCCCCCCCGTGTGGCAGGGACCATGGTTTAGCATTTAGATTTTAGATTGGCTGATATGGTTTCAAGTGTTTTTATAATGCCTACTGGTTTACGTGTGCTTTTTCATATGTATTCCTGTCTCATGCATCTGATTTAGTTTGCAATTTGCTTTTGTAATGTACTATGCAGTAGTGCCTTTCAATAGATTCATATCAGTAACATTTTGGAATCTCCATCTTCCTACTGACAAGCGAGTACCCACTTTGGTGATAGGAACCTATAGGTTCAGGGAGAAAATTACATATTCACTGTCATGGGTAACAGAACTGACCTGTCAAGGGTCCTGAAAGTCTATGTACACTGATGTGCAAAATAAAGTCAACAGCTGATATGCATGTGATGCTTAGAACAATGCTCATGTTTTTGAGTGCGCAATTAAGCCAATTACAGTATGGGACCTTTTCAGGAGCTCTCTGAAGCTCCCCAAAATCTTGTTGGTCTCAAATATGGCTCTTCTACTGCAGATCAACACAGGCCCCGTTCACACGAGGCGATTTGGCCCGGGAACGGGACAGTTTGGGGCCGGATCAAACCGGCGCGATCACACCACAACATCTGGGAAGCGTCTTGCTTCCGTGGCCGAACTGTCCCTTTCCCGGGAAAATGCGCCTCAAACTGAACCACCTACCTCGGTGGTTCAAATGGATGAGGCGCCTCTTCCCGGGCGTCTGATCGCCGGCGCGTCTTTGCGCCGGCACAACCCCGGCCCGGATCCGAACTGCGCATGCTCCGACATGCGCAGTTCGGCCGGCCCCCGGTTAGGGCCGTCTTTTCTCCCCGGCGTTTGATCGCGCCGGGGAGAAAAGGCGGCTCGGCCACAGTTGCCCTCCTGAAACCCATCTTTATAGGTAAACTCCCCTACTTGAGATGCCAAGGGGCGGGAAGGTGGAAATATCTGAAAAAGTTTTTGCACATCCTTTTTTGATTTCCAGTGCATTTCATCTGAATGCAAGCTACAAAGATATATCCACTTCATAGCAAAGAATACTGACTAATGTATTTAACCACAAAATGTGATTTCACCTTTCCTTTAGACTCTAGAGATAGTAGTTCAGGAAGAGGCCAATGAAGTAAACAGAAAGCCTCCTGGCTGAACTCTGTGGTCAGACCTTTCCTAAAATTACAGGGTGGGGCTGACAATGCAAAAAGCTATTGTTTCCAGGTTTGACGATCTCAGACCAGATGTACAGAGCAATGAAACATGCCATGTGCTCCAATAATAAACTTTTTTTTCAAAAGGAGTTGCCATTGTTTTGATCCAATTTCCAGCTAAGCTTTTTTAATCATGACAACATACCTCCAGGAGGCTCAGAACTGAGCCACCAGCCGACCTTTCAGATTCTTTGGGGAATCATTGTTATAAAAGTAATAATAAATACAGAACGTCTGTCAAAAAACCCTAGTCCAAGGGATTTTTGGTAAGGGCAAACAGAATACAAAATTATAAAACCCTGGGGTGTAAATCTGCACACACACCAGTCTGGTACCTGCCACCAGCCCCTTTTAACTATCCAATCAGCCAGAAGCCAAGGGGCAAGCTTCTAACCATCCTGGGATTAAACAAGAAAGTCAGCCCTGCAAGGTAGGCCACCTGTAGAGTGAGTTTCTTATTAATTCAATTTGATTCGATTTATTACAATCAAAGATCAGCAAATACCTTAAAGTGTTACATATAGTTAACAGCAAAAATACAGCCAGACAGTTGATACAGATAAAAATTTTAAATAAGGCAAAGCGGATTTTAAAATTTCCTAAGAAGTAATAGTCTTCTGTCTAATTAGGATGCCCATAGCACAAAAGTCTGCAAGAATATCTCAAGAAAAAACATTAGCAGTGAGAAAGTAAAAATAACAAAACTAAATTCAAAAGGCTAACTACACAGTAAGGCATTGGTTCAAAATTGCCAGGTGATACCATTTCAAGCTGAAGACATTCAGCAATTAAAGTCCACTCTATCCAGAGACAGCACCGGGCGGGCAGGGTTCCTGGCCTATATCAAGCAAGCAAGCAAGGAAGCATTCGGGATGGTGTTAGGGAGCCATTAGCATTGCAACCAGAAACCAGTGAGCATGATAGCTTTATTCATTTATTTATTTATTAGATTCATATCCCACCCTCCTTCCATAGCAGGCTCAGGGTGGCTTCCGTCAAATAATAATCAATATACAAAATATATATGTACAAAATAAGACAATGAAAACTCCAATAAAATACAGTAACCTAGCATACAGATCAAAGTCACAGGTGCAATCTCCTACAAGGTGGGGTCTGTCAATGATATTGCAAAACTGAACTGCTGAGGGGAAGCCAAGAGAGGGGGGACGCCTGCCACCCTAATTTAAGCCTGGTGGAAGAGCTCCGTCTTGCATGCCTGGCAGAACTACAAAAGGTTGAAAAGACTAAAGAGGTTGAAAGACTAAACTTTTATGGCCAAAGATCCAATGTGGTCTGGAGCTCAATAGACCAATCAGATCTCATCTGTTACTAGGCATATGCCCTAAGAGGGGAATCAAAATCAGGTGAAATGGTAGAGTTATCTACAGTATAACCCTCCCATTTCTAGCAGGTATAAATCGTGAGCACTAATTAAATGGAATGCCGTTAATTATGATTACCAAGGTGCCATAGTTATGGCCTTAAGCACAAGAAGGGAGTCAGTGATAATCACTAGCTCCTTCCCCACCTGGGAATGTTATCTGGGTGTCACAAGGTCAGCCTGCTGAATCTTCAAGCAACTAGCACAATTATTTTCCATTTGAGCCTTTCAAATGCCGGCCTAAAAATTAAAGTGAAGCCTGAACCAATGTTTAAGGGGGAAAAACCCACCAAACTGAACTAGGAACTCAGTTTCTTGACAATGTCTAACTGCAGCCATCACTGTTTTTCAGACTGCGGGGTTTCTTCCCTTTATTTTACTGCATTTTGAACAGTGAATTCAAATGGTTTAGACAGGCAGTATAGCTTGAGCAATGATTTGCTGGACATAATATTTTTTGCAATGCACTTTATTACTTTTACTGGATTTTATAAAAAGCTATACTTGAGGCAACAGAAAAATGTTTTCATGCATTCTGCACTTATTTGCACAAATATATTTGAAATATACCATCTCTTAAAATGCCACTTTAAAATTATCCCTTATCAACTGAGTAAGTTCATACAGACCATTCTGAAAGCATCACAGACCCATGTGAGATATACTGCCATAGAGTCCACCCTCCAGAGATGCCACTTTTTGTGGCAGAGACCCAAGGCCAACCACAGCCAGTATAACTGGAGCTCGCTGGCACACACTCACCCCACATGAGGCTGCAGCTGCCTATGGCTGAAGGCTGCTAGGTGGTCCATGGGGGAAGGGGGGCCTGGCCACTGACACATGCTCAGTAGCAGAACTAGGTCCCCAATGTGTGGAAGAAACTACCTAAGAACGCCCCCCAACCCCCCCCCCCATGGGGCAAAGCACAGCTGCCACATGGGGGTTGCAAATACAGTGACTGTGCTGGTGACCGGCAGGCCCCAGCAGAGGATCACCTGCACCCCCATGTGCAAATGCCAGTCTCCATGGCCATCTGGGGCAGGCCCCAGCAGAGGATTGTCTGCGCCCCCCATGTGCAAATGCCAGTCCCTACAGCCATCTGGGGCAGGATCCCCAGAGCTGCAGGCCGAGCAAAGAGGTTTGCGACCTCACCTTGGAAATCTGAGCTGGCATGACTGTGGCTGCGGTGGCTCCCAACTTATCAGTGGTACCACCAGCTCCAGCGGGGAGTCCTCTGGGTGACCCAGAGAGTTGGGGGGCCTGGGGTGGATATGAAGTCATGGGGCCTTGCCAGAAAGTTGGGGAGCTGGGCCCCAGGGAGCCCTACTGTAGCTACGGACCTGACTTAGACTCTGCTGTTTGAACTGCTATGAGTACTGGGAAGGCCATTTCAAGATTTTATTATTCCACGGGTTCAGCACTAAAGTTGCTGGGCAGAGGCTATATGCCGCCGAGCTCTGGTTCAGTGCAGTAACGTACAAAATTAATAGACCTCTATTAAGATTCCTACACAATGTTCTGGGAACACTTCAGTGTGTGCCTGGAATAGCCCTGAGAGCCAAAGTTTGGGAGATGTCTTTTGAAGCAAAAGCCTGTGGAAGAGCATTGAATTTGAAAATTCGGACTCCAAAATCAAACCCAGATTTAAACCTCCTCAGACTAGTCAAGCTGTACCATCGCACAAGTGATTGGGACAGATTATTGGATTGTAAACTGTTATGTCTGGGGAGCACCCATGATGTGATAGAAGTCACAAGTAGACAAGAACTGTCACAGCTCATTAGAAGATATTTGAGAGACTTTGACTATGAGAGCATGTCAATTAGAGACCACAGAGTGTGCTCAACCTTTTCAGTAGGCATTCGGTGTCCAACAACAATGCCGAACTACTTATCTGAGATAATTCTTCCAAAGTATAGAAGAGCATTCATGCTAGTGTACCTAAATGCCCTACCTTCAGCTGTGATATCAAGAAGATCTAATGGGATTTCATACTCAGATTGACTCTGTAATTGCAGCAGCAGTAAAACTGACTCTGTGGATCATATTTTGCTTGATTGTCCCAAATGATCAGCTCTAAGAGATAAACGGATCTCCCCTTTATTTAATCAGGACTCCCTCTCTCCAGAAGCAAAATCATCCTGGTTACTTAGAGATGACTTTGCACTGGTTTACCTACAGCATTTGCCCCGGTGGAGCAAATAGAAGCTCCCTGTTGGGAAATGGAATGGTGGGAAACAGCTTAATCAGCTTCTCCTCACTTGCCATTGTCCTGATTCAAATAATACCTGCCTGAGAATTATGTTCTGAGCACAGAGCTCCCAGACCATGTCTGTCAACCCAACACGGAAAACATGAGGACTTGTAACATAAACAGGTCACGAGGCCTTCCATTCCCTAGTTTATATCCAGTGCAGCAGACACATGCATAAACAAACCTGGCTGTTCCCAACACGTGTCGTTTTTAACTCAAAAGACTGTCTTGTAGCTTTAGGAATATGCCAGCACAGTATATAGAGAAGACATACTTCCTTCCATCCTTTCTGCCTATCTGATTTAATGAGTAGTACTTTGTCAACATCTGCCATTTTGAACGTGGTTTGATGGCAAAATAGGGAATGAAAAAACATTTTGGCAACCTGGATCAAAAAGTGTGATGTTAAAGTGGGGATGAAATCTGGACTCCAGAGCAGCCTCCCCTTTTCCTTAACTATATACAGACCTTCTTATGGTAGAGTTTTCTATCCAAAATACAAAAAGGAGATCAAACATTCATGCTAGTATGTAAAATCAAAGACCAAAATCACTTAAAGCAATCTTCAGATATCTCCATCAGAAAATAATTTGTGAATATTGGTCAGGGTAAACATCTTTTTTCTGATTCCGTAGAAGATTTTAAATTTAATGCTACATCAGTTGCTGAGTTAAAAAGTGTTTTTATCACTCCTTAGAATGAAAAGTGCTCTTGTTTCTTCACACATAGACCAGTGTAGATGTACTGAAGGCATTACATCTGAACATTTGACAGAGAATCCTGGGAGTTTATAGGTATCTATAGAACTTTTTTTTTAGATCTCAGATATGAATGTCAGTGCAAACTATTTTGGCAAGGAAGACTTGGCACTTAGGAAGCACAGTCTCAGTCAAAACTTCCCACTATAGTTAACTATCTTGTATACACAGGAGTGAGCAAGTTGAAATTTGTTACGAGTATTCACCACACTTTTCTGATGAGGATTTACAAATAAAAAATTGCAAAAGTAAATGAATCCCTCTTCCCAAAAGTCCAGAAAACATAGTTTAATACCTTAATTTTTAAAAATGGGTCATATTACTTGGCACTTAAATGCAGAAACCTCTTTAATGATCTAGTTGTCATTTTTGAGCATGTCATTCCTCTTACTTGCAGGCCCATAGTTAACCGGGGACAAGGGGAGCCCCATGCCCACACAGATATGTCCAGCCCCCTCTGGGAGGATGCCAGACCCCCATGAGGGTGGGAGGGGCTTGGTTTCATCCAGCAGCTGGCTTCTCAAACCCACTCTTCCCTCCCCTCCTGCTTGGCCACAGCTGGAAGCAGGAAGATCCAGCAAGGCTATGTGGCAACTGCTTGCTGGGGTAAGGAGGGGAGGGAGAGGGGTGGCAACTCAAATGGGGAGATGGGGAAAAGGAAAAGGAAAGCAGGGAGAGGTGGGGCAGGAAGCCCTCATGGAGCAGTCCTCATGCTGGGAGCTGAGGAAGTGAGCACCCTGCCTTGCAGCATCTCTTTGTTGGCTTTACAGCAGCCAGGCAGGGGTGAGGAATGCTAAGCAACTTCTTCCCTTCGGCAGCACAAGCAGCATTGCAATCCCCGGAGTGAAGAGCTCATGGCTGGCACGCTAAGCTTGCCTGCCTGTCTCCACCTCTTGGCAGCACTTCCCAGGCAAGCAAAATCCAAGGGTGCTCTTTCCTAAGCCATGCGTCCATTCAGAAGGGTGGGAAGGAGAGGCAGCCCCTTTTCAAACCCTGTGGAGCTGCTCCTTCATGTCCTCCAAGCAGACCACCAGCTCCCGCCTTTCCCCCCTCCCGCCTGGCCACTGCAGAACAGCATCCAGCAGCTCCTTCCTAGCTACAGAACCAGGGACAACTGGAACACTCCTGCCTGGCACACATAGAAGCTGCTTACAGTGAGTGAGCAGAACGGTGCGACAAAATAGACTCCCAGCACTGGCAGAGGAAATTCATGTTGGAGCCGATATTCTAGGAAGGGGAAATCATTTCTTCTTTTATACAAATGCCAATTAATTACCTAATTCATCACCGAAAAGTATTCTAAATGATACTGTCTCACTGTGAAAACCACAGTGCCCCCAAACAGATTGCAGGCATTTTAAAGCTCTTTATAATTAAAATAACACACATTTTGCCGCATTAATGTTTAATGAACATACTGGTAATCAGTGTAAAAATACTTATTCATCACTAAAGCTTTATTACCACAAACATAACTTAATCTCAATTATGTGATTTAAACAAATACACCAGCATACGTGGATTTCAGCCAACCCATTTTCCCATTCTGCTCATGTCAATGGCCCCGAGCCTAAACAGGCCACTGCCACACAGAGATTTTGCTCCTCCGGAACACAGAGTATTAGGAATTAGAATTTTAGTTATTTATTCACTCCAAATTATGTCCCACATTCAACCTCATACATTCGGTAATAAAATCAAAACAACCAACCAAAATAAAATATATTAGTCACTATCTACTGAACAGAGTTCTCCACAAACATGCTTCTCTTAATTAACCTGATACCTCAAACCATCAAAGTCTAACAGTGCAAAATATGATCATTGCATAACTTCTCAACAACAGATTCCATGTCCCTCAGGTTTTAGAATCCAAAGGCATGTTGGAAAATAACAGCTTTATAGAGCTTTCTAATTCTTGGAAGGGTACCTGTGGAAGGTTTCCTGCCTAAATTTAGAGTGTAAGCTTCTTTGGGCAGGGACCCTGTCTTTTGATGGTATTTATCACTAATGATGGTGTTTATCACCAACAAGTTAAGATATTGGGGGTCTCCAGGGCTGTAACAGTAGGTTCCAGGAAAACAGTATGAGTAAAGGGAGCTATGAGTCCCTTTATGTTTCTAAATCCTTGTACCTGTTTTCTAATTTTTGGGGTGGTCACTGCTATTTTGCATTAACTAATATGGAATTTATTAAGCCACTGTTCTCACACACAATTACAAATCTAGAACAAATAGTTATTGTAAGCTGTACTGCTATACACTGCAAACACAATTTCATTTTATAAATATTTATTGGCTAAATGTGTATGTCACCTTCAGTATCAATGTTCAAAGCAAGGTGCATCTCTAAAATAATATAGATGATAACCAATTAAATCTAAAATTAAAACCGATAAATCAAGCCAAGCATCAGTGATCAGTCATGTTACCTGGAGTGGGAAAGATGTAAATACAGCCCAAGTAGTTATATGTATGTGGATTGTGTGAGTAATCTTATATGTGATCCAGCCCCATGCTGGAAGTTCCTAGAGAAGAACTACCTGGATAACTGCAGGCAATTATTAAGCTATTTCAAATGCCACAGTGATTCAGATGTGGAATAGGTTACAATCAGTGTTTTAGAATGGTGATATGGCACATGGTTACACACATTGTGACTAATGCTACATACAGGATATACTCCTTCAGACAGGGCCGGATTTAGATGAAGAGAGGCCCTAGGCTACTCCACTTGTGAAACCCCTCCCAATCCCCCACCATGATGACTAGAAGAAAATGGAGGAGTGTTATGTACAAAATTGAGTGAAACCAAGGATGATGACGGGTATTTAAAATTCCACAATTCAAAATTTCTCTTCTAAAGGACATAAGATGTTATAGTTAAATACCATAGCGACTGAAAAATGCATAAATGTTAAAATTAACACTGAAAAACTTTTGCAATAACTGAACTTTGTAAACCTTTTGTGGAATAAGCATTAATTTTTAGGAAAATGGAGTTATAATGTTATTGTTAAAAAAACACCTTGAGTTTACAAATTATATTGCCTGGGAAGTGTAAATAATATGATCATGATTATCTGACTACTCACCTAGTGTCTGACAAATATTTAAGCACTTTAGACTGAGGTGGCAAAAATGATTTTAGAAATGCCCATCTCTTTGTGGAGGATAAAAAGAAGGTATAAATTTCATTGATAATGCCAAAACAGTTCACTGCATCAAGGCAGCAATCCACATCTGAATGGCCCACCAGATTTAAAGAGTGACCTGCACATGGAATAAATCTTGGAAATTGGGGGGTTTTTGATGATTTTTTGCTGCATACCATTGTACTTACCAGCCATGTTGGCAGTGGTGTCATAAGACTGCCCAAGACATTTTCTAAAGTCAATTTCAAACTCAGAAGTGAAATAGTTGAACACTGAATCAGCCATGCTTTCTCCTCAGGGGTCTTTTAGCTCAAGGAAAGTTAAAAATCTCTCAGTTGGCAAACCATCTTCAGGTGATACATATAGGATAATTAAAGTCAACTGATCAGTATGTGAAATATCAGGAGTGGAATCTACTGAAAAGCTGAAATATCCAGCCTTTCTCACACCAGCCAGAATTGCATCCCTAACTTTTTTTGCCATGAGTTGAATCATTTACTCACATATAGTTTTTGACAAATAAGAAGGATTGCCTGATCCAGAATGTCCATACCGATTGATATGAGCAAGTAAAAAAGGATCAAATTTTGCCACTAGTTCTAAAAGACCAAGATAATTGCCATTATTTGGATATCCAAAGTGTTCATTGTCTCCTCTGAATGGTAAGCCTCGTTGTTGTTGTTCAGTCGCACAGTCAAGTCCGACTCTTCGCGACCCCATGGACCAGATCACGCCAGGCCTTCCTGTCTTCCGCCGTCCTCTGAAGTTTGCTCAATTTAATGTTCGTTGCATCTATGACATTCTCTAAGGACATATTGGATACTTTGAATTTGGGACCAGGGTTTGTGTTTACGCCTAAATACAATGCCTTCCAACTAAGGATAGATGTCTTTAAAATGATTCAGACCTTAAAATTAAAATGTTTTTTCGAAGGTTCAAATTTTGTTGATGTGAATCCTTTTAAAAATAAATCCCAGTTCATCCCGCAGATTTACCATCCTTCCATTATAGTATTTGAACGCAGAGTGTTAGAGGACATTAAGTTGTTAGAACAGCATAACTTCCCTATAAGATACAACTTGACTAGGTCACAGTGGGAGAGTCTAAATGAAATATCTGGATTGAAGGATGTTGTTATAAAAACTGCAGACAAAGGAGGTGCACTAGTTATACAGGAACGGGAAGACTATGTTCAGGAAGTTAGGAAGCAGATAGAGAACACTAAGGTGGATTATGATCCTATGGGGGAGGTCTGTAGATTGATACAAATTACAGTAAGGGAAGCATTACTTTTTGATTACATCTCTAGCCACACAGCAGAATACCTACAGAAAAAATATTCTAGGGTCCTGATTTTCTACATATTACCAAAAATACATAAACAGGGCTCTCCACCATCGGGTCATCCTATTGTATCTGGAACTAATTCAATATTCGAAGCTTTATCAAAATATGTTGATTCATTCCTACAGCCATTTGTGGGGACCCTTCCTACGTATATTAAAGACACGTGTGACTTTATAGCTAAAGTGGAGGGTCTTTCAGCCCGTCGGAACGGCCTTAGTTACATTAGACGTTCCTCCCCATCTCTTCGCCTTCCCTCCCTCCCCATCTCTTCCTTCCTTCCTTCCTTCCTTCCTTCCTTCCTTCCTTCCTTCCTTTCTTTCTTTCTGTTGAGGAACACATGCCTTATATCAAGTCAGAGCATAGAGATTTTTTAAAAAAAAAAAAAAAAACCCTGCCAGATTGCCTTAAGTCCTGACCCTTATTATAAATTTTGTGGCTCACGTTTAGTTTCATGTTTCACCATTGACACCACCACTAAAAAAAAAATAACAATGATGTACACACATCCATGCACTCTGTAATTGCTTAAAAATTGTTATCACTACAGGATGCACTAAAAAGTATTGCTCACTTTCCCCCCTCTTTCTGACTTTGCCACAGATAAAGTATACTGTCATTGATACATGGTTATATGTGCTATTATGCTGTCCTCAACATAAAGCCAATCTGCACATGAATTTCTGAATTCCACATCACATCTTTCTAGAGCTCATTGATTGCTTTCACAACAGGCTTTACTGCTAGTGGGAAAATAAGAAAGAGCATTGCAATACCACTGGGGAGGTCTGCATTTACATTCATTTGCTCCATACTCAGAGATTTAACTTCTAGACATCTGGTGACAGGGATGAAAAATCTGGTGCATACATGGGGCATATGAACAGCATTTTGCAAAGCATTCCCAAAATTTCTCCAGAAGGCAAAATTGGAACAATATTTCACCAAAGCCACATTGACCACTCGGCAGTAACTAGTAAATTGACTCCAAATATTAGAATAATTAATTATTCTTTTTTTAAAAAACAACAACACCTGTGACTGTTCCTGGTAAATAGGAACACTTAGTGCATTTATAACTCTAGCTAATGATAGCACTTTACTATACCTAGATCCATTACAGCAACACTGAAAAAAGATAGAAATGTAGTATTGGAATATACGTATAAAAGAAGCTAATGCAGCCCAGTGTGTCTTCAAACACACATTTAAGAGCACTGGTGTCCTGGAGCATGAGACAGGGACTAAAATTGTTCTACCAAGGATAATTGGTAGAATTGACATAGGTGCTTTCATGTAAAAAATAAATTATTTGGAGGTGAGGGTAAAAACAGATCTGCTATAGCACAGATCACACCTATTCTTTAATTTCCTGTTTTAGCCAGGTGTGTTAAAATCCCTGGTTTGTCTGGAAAACTGGATAATAGATGCACATACACACTTTTAAAATTCAGAATAGTAGCTGAATTAAGTTAACAGGAATCAGAGCTATAAGGCATTCCAGATATATCAGGAATTAAGAATATAGGAATTAAGTAGAACACATTTAGAGTCCAGTGGCACCTTTAAGACCAACAAAGGTTTATTCAGGGTATGAGCTTTCATGTGCATGCACACTTTTTCAAATATATTGGAATGGTAGGTAAGGTTTGTAAAGAAGCTGTAACTCCAGGGACTCACTCTGGTAGTGATCTATGTCCTGGCCATGGGCTATTTGCTGCACGAAGGAGGGAACTCCACATTCAACAAATAAGCAGTTCTCTTTATTTATTAAATCCAAGGATGACATGGGAGAGGAGACAGGAAAACAAGATAACAGTCCCATATTTAGTGCAAATAAAAGCCAAAATTACACAGCAGTTACCACCAGCAACAGCACAAGTCTTCAAATGAATTCCTCATTCAAGGCTCCTAAAGAGGGACGAAATCCAAAAGTCTCTCTGCTCTTCTCCAATTTCCTGCTTTGCTTTGCTTTCTCTGTCTGACAACTAATGGCTGATAGTCTTTCTTGTTGAGAATACATATCTGAGGAATGAATGAGTTAGCATATGTAAAGAGATCAATATCCCTGTTGAGTCCTGGGGAGGTTTTTGTTCCAAGTGTTGTAATAATTTGTAATTCAGCAGTTTCCCTTTGCATTCTGTTCCTGAAGTTCCTTTGTAATAAAACAGCTACTTTGAGGTCACCCACTGAATGCCTTGGAAGACTGAAGTGTTCTCCTACAGGTTTCTCAATCCTGTAATTTAAGAATTAAGAATTACTTCATTGAAAAAATGTGGCTAAGGGAGCAGTGGCGCAGGCGGTAAAATGCCTGCTGTAACAGCAATGAACAGCCACTATGGCTGTTTGAGACTCTCCGCGGCCGGGGTGAGCTCCCGGCCCTAGTCCCAGCTCCTGCCCACCCAGCCGTTTGAAAGCAGTAAGCAAGTAGATAAATGGGTACCTGCCCTTAGGTGGCAGGGGGCACCCTCCTCCGTGCGAGGTGTGTGATGGGAGCGTCGTCGTCGTCGGAGCAGCGAAGTAGCGGTGGTGAGGTTGGTGAGGCGAGCCCTGGTGGCCAGTAGGTGCAACATCGAGTGGTGGAACCCGATGGCGACGGAGGCAGAAGTCGTGGAAGGCACGGTGACGTGGAGGCACAGGCACAGTGGAACCGGAAATGGACACTAGCCGGAGCTGGAGCTGACATGAACCATGCACCAGGACAGGCCCACCGAAGAAAGCCACCAAACTGGAAGACCTACTCCTGGACACCAGGGACGAAAGTGCCAACCTGGAAGAAGGAGCCGGAGCCGGAGAACAGGAAGCCCTGCCACCTGGGTGCCGGTAGGCAGCCCCGTCCCTTGTGTACTATGTGGCCTTAGATAGGGAATTAGTATTTGAAATCTGTATGTAAACTGCCCAGAGACCCTTCGGGGTCAGGGCGGTATATAAATTGAATGTATAAATAAATAAATAAATAAATAAATAATGAAATTGTAGTGTGACAGGTCTAAAGGCAGGGATTTTCAATCCCATTGAGTCTGTAGGCACTTATGGAATTTTGAAGGTGGGAAGTGGGCACCTTGACAAATGGCTGCCAGTCACAAAATGGCTGTCACTGCTAGGCCAGTCACAAAATGTTGTGAGGTTGTAAGCCCAAGCATCCTTCTACAATGGAAACAGCTGTTTTTGCATGGGTGTTCCTTGCAGACACAAAGAAGATGCCTCCTGGACTCTTCTGAAGTACTTCTAACTTCAGTGCAGTTTGTGGATCCAGATTACCAGTTCCCATTGCCTGCCCCTGCTGGAAGTGGTGGCAGGAAAAAAACTAAAAAGAAAAATAAGGCCTCATTTACTTATAGGAAATTCTTACCATAGAGTTCCTTGCAATACTTAGAGCTATGCAGAAGTGACAAGGGATAGCTCCAGAATACAGGGATCTAATCCCCTGGAGAAAACAGCTTCTTTAAGAGTTGATAATTGCCCCTCTCTAATAGTGTGCCACCACCTAGGGGTAAGATCTGTGCCTCTCTCCAGAGGTGGAGCCAGTTTGGTGTAGTGGTTAAGTGTGCAGACTCTAACCTGAGAGAACCGGGTTTGATTCCCCACTCCTCCATTTGCACCTGCTGATGTGACCTTGGGTCAGTCACAAGCTCTGGCAGAGCTGTCCTTGAAAAAGAGCCGTTTGTGTCAGAGTTCACTCAGCCCCACCCACCTCACAGGGTGTCTGTTGTGGGGAGGGGAAGGGAAAGGAGTTTGTAAGCCGCTCTGAGACTCCAAGTGAAGGGCGGGGGATAAATCCAATCTCCTCCTCCTCCTCCCCCTCCTCCTCTTCTTCTTCTTCTTCTTCTTCTCTCGCCTAGTGTCACTCAAGGTCAGTATTACAGTGGTGTATTTCACGAGCATGCTGAGCAGCAAGGTAGTAAGGAAATGTGCGGACTTTATTACTACAAGGCACAAATGCAGCGTAGCTACAAAACAGGTTCTAGGTACAGTTAAGCAAAATAAAGAAAAGTTACTAGATAGTTACTGGGGGGAATGGGATAGCCACTCCTAGAAGTTTCTTGTGGGCCTCACTTGTAGAATCTACTCTTCAAAGCAGCCATTTTCTCCAGGGAAACAGATTTCGGTACTCCGGAGATCACTTGTAATTCCAGGAGATTTCCAGTCTCCATTCAGAGGTTGGCAACTCAAGCAGAAAGTAAAAATAATTCTTCCCCAGCATCACAGAGAGTCAGGTATGATGTGTGGGAGGGGCTATGCAAAGCAGTGCACGCACAAAATAATATAAACAATACATAATTAAAATGACACCAAACAGTAAGGTATATTTTTGTGGTGTTTTTTTTTTTTTAAACCAGTGTTTATTTAAAAATAACTGACTGGTTTGCTCACTGTTTCTTTTAACCAGAGGTCTCCAATGTGGTGCCCACCAGCTCCTTTCCTGGAGCTCACCAAGTGTTTTTAGAAAGTGCGAGGGGCCAGGTGAGACTTTTGCCCAGCAGGGCTTCTGATTGGCCACTGAAGATCTGATTGGCTGTGCAGATTTTTTTTAAAGTTGCTTTTGGCAGCAGCTGCCACCACAGCATACAGATCTTCACTGGCCCCTGCCATACGGCAGGGAAACCACGAGGCAAGCACGGCTAAATAGAGCCGCTCCAACGTTGAGACGCTGCGGCCGGGATCCCCTGGCCGCAGCGCCTCCTCTCCCTGGCACGATCAGACGCCGGGGAGGACGCGCCCGATGGGAGGGGGAGGCGGCCGAACTGCGCATGCCCGAGCATACGCAGTACGACCGGGGGGCGGGATGCGGCGGCGCAAGGACGCGCTGCCGATCCCATGGCCCGGCTTGGGCCGCTCCAGACGCTTGCAACCACCTAGAGAGGTGGTTGTTTTTTACTGTGCGGTGTCGCCATTTGGGACGGATCGGGGACGGAGACGACACGCTCCCCAGATGTTGAGGTGGGATCGCGCCCGTTTGCTCCGCCCCCGTTCCGTCCTGCTCCCGGCCCAAATGGGCTCGTATGAACGGGGCCACTGTGTGACTGAAGGCAAGCTGAATGTATGCAAGAAAATATTTTTAACAATATATTTATTTTAAAAGACACTCTGCTAACCAGAGCTTCTGCCTGAAATGTTGAAGAGTTGCTACTAGAATTCTGCATGACATCACTCCCTGGCATCTTTTCATTGGCTCCCCCTCCTGTAGTAGCCATTTTTGTGATTGACTTTGCCTCCTGCAACAACTGTTTTGTACTTGTGCCCACTACTCTGAGTCAGAATTCCAGAGGTGCTCCAGGCTCAACAAAGTGATTTACAGCACCATCCTAAACTGAGTTGCACCCTTCTAAATCCACTGAAGTCAATGGACTTAGAAGAGTGTAACTCTGCATAGGATGATACTGTTAAACTATCAAGGGCAGAGTGATATGCAGCAATGAGAAGTCTGCAGCAGGGGATACCGGACTTCCATTGTACTATACTATTTGAATGCACAGAAAGTAACCTTTTGATCAGTCCTGAGCTGTTCATGAACACTGATGAAAAACTGGCTTCCTGCTCACAGCCAGTGAACAGACTGTGTTGGGTGTTCAAGCATCCCTAACCTTTGGGAGATTAAGTATGCAGCTTTTGTTATACCTGTATTATTAATTATTTTTTCAAAATGTTTTACTGTTCCTTCAGATGTTGGAGATATATAAACACTCCTAAAACTAATGTCCTTTGGGCTATCTTTTTAACAGTTTTTCTATAGGTCTTTCAAGACAGATTAAGATTTTGCCATTTCCCCAAGGGTTGGACAAGGCCATCACATGATTTTCCTTTAAACAATCATTATGCTTTAAAATTATTGTGATGCTTCAAAGGGAAAATGTCTGAAGATCCCAATGAAAAGGAAAATGAGTTTTGTTAATTTTAAGTGATGAAACGTGAATGGAAATCATATTAGATTTTGTGATAATGGGTTTTAAAACAAGACATTTAGCCATTAAACTCAACACTGTTATTTTGTAAAGAATAAATACCTCCAAGATAAGTGAAACAAAAGGCAATGCTAAAATAAATCTGAATCAAGAACTAATGCATATTAAGCAATCCATCACAATGATGAGATCTTGATGAACAACAAGCTGGGCTGCTACCAGTCCCTGTAATTGAATATTACAGGCTGGCTGCCTGACAATAGTAATATTTTAAATCCCAATCATGTCCAAAACCATGTTGACTGCTTAAATTGGTGGTGCATCCTGGCAACTAATGGGAGCCGGGGGGGGGGGGACAGTGGGGAGCACTGTCAGTGACAGTGTGATATCACTTCCAGGGAAAACTCAGACATGACATCATATTCAGAGCCATTATGAAGCAGAAAGCTTTCTTTTTTTTCCACAACACTTTTATTTTTGGATATAATATCACATTTAACATTTACTTTCACTTATCAGATACCCATATTTCCCTTCCCCCCCTCTCTTACTAGTGGCTTCCCACAGTGCTCTACCCTATTTCCCTTTACATTTCTTATATTTGCTTCAACATTTTATATTCTATTACAAGATAACATTTCTATCAAAATTGTTCTAAATACAATAAATTGTGTTTCACATCCCAGTTTTCCTCTAGATAGTCTTTAAAGTCCTTCCAATCTTCAAAAAAATTCTTGATCTTCTTTGTTATTCAGTTTTCTTGTTATTTTGTCCATTTCTGCCATAAATGAAGAAGAAAGCTTTCTGATGCACCCAAGGTTGTCAGGTCTCCCACTATGGCAACTGTTCTTTTCACCGCCACTTGGACTAGCTGTGGGAGAAAAATACCCCCCCCCCCCAAAAAAAAAATGCTGTCAGATTGACAGCATTATACCACTTCTGGGGGAAACCTGGACATGACATCACACTGCTCTGCCATAGAGGTTCTGGCAATTCCTAGAGTCCCCAACAGATCTTGTCAGACCAAACTGGTTTCCTTCTTCGATCGTGTGACGAGCTTACTGGATCGTGGGAACTCTGTTGATGTGATTTACCTGGATTTCAGTAAAGCTTTTGATAAGGTTCCCCATGACATTCTGATGGGCAAACTGCAAGACTGTGGACTGGACTATTGGACAGTTTGGTGGATAGGGAACTGGTTAGAGGACCACACCCAAAGAGTGGTGGTCAATGGTGTTTCATCAGATTGGAGGGAGGTGTCCAGTGGGGTGCCACAGGGCTCAGTTTTGGGCCCGGTACTTTTCAATATTTTTATCAATGATCTGGATGAAGGGGTAGAAGGGCTACTCATTAAATTTGCTGATGATACCAAATTGGGAGGATTAGCTAACACCCAAGAAGATAGAGTTAAAATTCAACAAGACCTGAATACTCTGGAGAAGTGGGCAGTTGCAAACAGGATGCAATTCAACAAAGATAAATGCACAGTATTACATCTGGGCCACAAAAATGTCAAGCACAAATACTGGATGGGGAGTAGTGTATGTGAAAGAGATCTTGGGGTAATAGTGGACAGTAAACTAAATATGAGCAGTCAGTGTGAAGCGGTGGTAAAAAAGGCAAATTCAGTCTTGGGTTGTATTAAAAGGGCCATAGCATCGAATTCGCAGGAGGCCATAGCCCCTCTGTATACTGCCTTGGTCAGGCCACACCTTGAGTACTGTGTGCAGTTCTGGAGGCCTCACTTCAAAAAAGATGTGGACAAAAATGAGAGGGTACAGAAGAGAGCGATGAGGATGAACAGGGGTCTGGAGACTGAGCCCTACGAGGAAAGGCTAAGGGCCTTGGGAATGTTTAGTTTGGAGAAGAGGACATTGAGGGGGGACATGATTGCTCTCTTTAAATATTTGAAAGGCTGTCATTTGGAGGAGGACAAGAAGCTGTTCCAGTTGGCAGCAGAGGATAGGACCCGAAACAACGGGTTTAAATTACATGCAGAAAGGTATCAGCGGAATATTAGGAAAAACTTTTTCACAGTCAGAGTAGTTCAAAGGTAAAATCAGCTGCCTAGAGAGGTGGTTAGCTCCCCTTCACTGACAGCTTTCAAGAAGAGGCTGGATTAATATTTCTCAGAGATGCTTTAGGGTGGTCCTGCATTGGGCAGGGGGTTGGACTAGATGTACGGACCCTTCCAACTCTATGATTCTATGAATCCGACTCTAGGGAGTGGTGCTCATCTCTGTTCCTAAGCCAAATAGCCAGTGTTGTCCTAAGACGTTTCTGTGGGCATGACTAAACACCAAGATGCATGGAATGCTGTTACCTTCCCACCGAAGTGGTACCTATTTATCTAGTTGCAATTTCTTGCTTTCGAACTGTTAGGTTGCAGGAGCTGGGGCCAGAGACAGGAGCTCACTCCACGGAGCCCTGGCCGGAGGCTCAGCAGCTTCTCCGTGGTAAGCGATGGGGGGGAGGAGCAGGTGTGGGGAGAAGCCTTTGTGCCTGGCCTGCTCTTTTTTAATGAAAGGAGCTGGCTGCTGAATGACAGGCAGCCCCAAACCCTTCCCAAAGTGCTTGGCTGCCTCAGTGAGGCGAGAGGGGGAGCTCCTCCAGCCACCCTGCCTGCCTGCCTGGCAGCCTTTTGGTGACTCCTGCTGGTGCTTCCTCCACCTCTTGCCTGCACTTCCTGTTCTGCCCGCAGTGCTGCCTGCCGCTCCCACAGCACTTTGGGCACCAGCTCCTTCCTGGTCCTCCTCCTGGCGTCCGGCTTTCCAGGAGCCGCAGCTCCTTTCCTCTCGGCCAGACCCTCCCTGCTGCTGCTGAAGGAAGGTGGAGGGAGCTTTTGAAAGGCAACGGCTGGCTTTCTCTGCAGTGCTGCCTGCTGCCTGCTGAGCTATCTCCCTGAGGAATAACTGGCCTTGCTGCTGAGGGAGACGAGCTGCAAGGGGCAAAAAAGTTGAGTGCTTCCTGTGCTTGCCGCCGCTCCCTAGGTCTGCCTCCTTCTCCCCTGCAGCCTTTCTGGCCAGTCGCCAGGGTCACCCCCCGGCATCCCTCCTGGCGGCCCCTCCTCTCTTTCCGACTCACACAACCATTTTTAACTTTAAAAGGGGTAATTTCTCTGATATGAGGGGACACGTGGGGAGGAAACTGAAAGGAAAAGTAGAAAGGGTCAAAACAATTGGGGAAGCTTGGGATCTATTTAAAACTACGATCCTAGAAGCTCAAAAAATATATATTCCGCAGGTTAGGAAAGGCACAAACAGGTATAGGAAAAAGCCTGCATGGTTAACAAACAGAGTAATGGAGGCTGTAAAAAGTAAAAAGAATTCCTTTAAGCAGTGGAAAGCTAGTCACAGTGAGGCTGATAAAACGGAACACAGGCTATGGCAAATAAAATGCAAGTCTGAGGTCAGGCAGGCAAAAAGGGAATATGAGGAGCATATAGCAAAAAACGTAAAAACCAACAATAAAACTTTCTTCAAATACATTAGAAACAGGAAACCAGCCAGGGAGGCAGTGGGGCCCTTGGACGACCAAGGGGTAAAAGGAGTATTGAAGGATGATAGGGAAATGGCTGAGAAGCTAAATGCATTTTTTGCCTCCGTCTTCACTGTGGAAGATGAGAAGTGCTTGCCCACTCCAGAACCACTGATTTCAGGAGGGGTGTTGGAAGACCTGAGTCAGATTGAGGTGATGAGAGAGGAGGTCCTAAAACTGATAGACAACTTAAAAACTGAAAAATCACCAGGCCCAGATGGCATACATCCGAGAGTTCTGAAAGAACTCAAATGTGAACTTGTAGATCTCCTGACAAAGATATGTAATCTTTCCTTAAAATCTGCCTCCATTCCTGAGGATTGGAAGGTAGCTAATGTCACTCCCATCTTTAAAAAGGGTTCCAGAGGAGATCCGGGAAATTACAGGCCAGTCAGTCTGACGTCGATACCGGGTAAATTGGTGGAAACCATTATTAAGGAAAGAATTAGTAGGCACATAGATGAACAAAACCTATTGAGGCAGACTCAGCACGGTTTCTGTAAGGGAAGATCTTGTCTCACTAACCTGTTAGTGTTCTTTGAGGGGGTGAACAAACATGTGGACAAGGGGGATCCAATAGATATTATTTACCTTGACTTCCAGAAAGCTTTTGATAAAGTTCCTCATCAAAGGCTCCTAAGTAAGCTCAAAAATCATGGGATAGAAGGACAAGTCCTTTTATGGATCAAAAACTGGCTAGTTCATAGAAAACAGAGAGTGAGTGTAGGTGGGCAATTTTCTCAGTGGAGGGTGGTAAGCAGTGGGGTACCGCAGGGATCAGTACTTGGTCCACTGCTTTTTAACTTGTTCATTAATGATTTGGAGATGGGAGTAAGCAGTGAAGTGGCTAAATTTGCGGATGATACAAAGTTGTTCAGGGTGGTGAAAACCAGTGAGGATTGTGAGGCACTCCAAGGGGATCTGTCAAGGATGGGCGAGTGGGCGTCAACATGGCAAATGGGGTTCAATGTGGCCAAGTGCAAGGTGATGCACATTGGAGCCAAAAATCCTAAATATAAATACACATTGATGGGGTCTGAACTGGCAGAGACTGAGCAAGAGAGAGATCTTGGAGTTGTAGTGGATAACTCACTGAAAATGTCGAGACAGTGTGTGACTGCAATAAAGAAGGCCAATGCTATGCTGGGGATTATTAGGAAGGGTATTGAAAACAGATCAGCCAATATAATAATGCCCCTATATAAATCAATGGTGAGACCTCATTTGGAATACTGTGTGCAGTTCTGGGCACCACACCTTAAAAAGGATATTATAGCTTTGGAAAAAGTGCAGAAAAGGGCAACTCGAATGATAAAAGGGTTGGAACACTTTCCCTATGAGGAAAGGTTAAAGCGCTTAGGGCTCTTTAGCTTGGAGAAAAGACGACTGAGGGGTGACATGATCGAGGTTTATAAGATTATGCATGGGAAAGAGCAGGTAGAGAAAGAGGTACTTTTCTCCCTTTCTCACAATACAAGAACTCGTGGGCACTCCATGAAACTGCAGAGCGGTCGGGTTAGAACGGATAAAAGGAAGTATTTCTTCACCCAAAGAGTGATTAACACATGGAATTCACTGCCACAGGAAGTGGTGGGTGCTACAAGCATGGACGGCTTCAAAAGGGAATTAGATAAGCATATGGAGCAGAGGTCCATCAGTGGCTATTAGCCACAAGGTATAGCTAGGGGCTCTGGGGCAAGTGATGCTCTGTCTTCTTGGTGCTTGGGGGGGTGCTTGGGGGGGGGTCAACAGTGGGAGGGGTTCTAATGTCCTGGCCCCACTGCTGGACCTCCTGATGGCACTGGTATTTCTGGCCACTGTGTGACACAGAGTGTTGGACTGGATGGGCCTTTGGCCTGATCCAACATTGGCGTCTCTTATGTTCTTATGTTCTTAACATTCACCCCAAAACAGAATTACATATAAGGAGAGATGGGTCTTGTACAATTCTAGTCCATAAGATAAGAAGCTACATTAACTTCAACTGGTCTGTAATAGTCTTACAAAGTCTTACTTTCAGCCACATTGTTTTCTATGATAAGTATGCTGCCTGTGTAAATGAGTCCTCGGAAATGTATCCCATTCACATGTCATAAATAAACGAGTCATAAATAAGTCTGCACTCCTGAATACTGTTAAGCTGCCTGACTTCAATGGTATTTAAGCAGCCTGATCAAGTGTAGGATTACTTCCTAGGCCTTCAGTTCTCTGGATAACCCCAATTGTATATAGTGAAGCTTATTTCTGAGTACTTACTTCTGTGTAAACATTTATCAGATTAGTGTGCACATGTGCATAGTATATGTAAGAAAGGCTCCAATTCTGAAATTGCTTACTTACAAGTAACTACACTGACTATAGTGCAATTTCCTCTAAGTGGTTTCAGGAAGCAAATATGCTTTGAAGACTGGGCTGGCCATAAGCATTCATTAAGGGAGGGAAACCTCTTAAAAACAAAACAGTTTATTTTATAATCAAATAGATATGTTCCGGTAAGGGGATATTCTGAAACCCTTGCTTTGAAGGTGATTAACAGAAGTGATGGATGGTCATTCAAATTGCAATCTATAAAGTGGTAAATATTTGGAAAAGGAGGAACAGAAGGAGCTTGCAAACCAGCTTGTGGTAT
>NW_015167141.1:152878-176938 GCF_001447785.1 Gekko japonicus | reverse complement strand
TCGTTCTCACCGTGCATATGTGTAGCTAGAGCTGAGGTTAATTTTTGTGAGGAATGAATGATGTTTGACTGCCACACCCCCAGTCACGGAGTAAGAGTACAGAATAGTGTAGTACTAGTGCTGCCTTGTGCTACCAGGTTTAACACACACACACAACCAATCATGGTTAGCCACAGCACCCACTGTGTCTATCCACCACTTTTCATTTCCTGCAAGGTTGTGCCTAGCAGGCAGATCAGACAAAAGTTGATGCATTTCAGATTTCAACATCTAATTTTTTTAATGATGTATTGCACACCAAGCTTTGACTCCTCCTCTGCAAACTTCCCCATAATATTTCCCAGTGTAATTTTTCATCACATATCTATCTGACAAAGTGTGCTGTGATTCACAAAAGATCATACAGAGATGGCTAAGGAGAATACAATTTTTCCAGAGGGTGAAATAAAAGCAATGGGCTTTTTTATTCTTTACACAAGTAAATATTGGGGGGGGATCTGTATTTTTAGAGGAGAAAGGCACAAGACCATAGTAGTCCTCAAAAGAAATGTGTGGAGAAAACAGAAAAAAATGAAATATTATAAGTAAATTTTATAAACAAGGACTGTTCAACCTGATGCAATTTATCTTGAGCATGTGTATTAGTTAAATTGATTTTTGGCAACACATAAAATTACAATATAATTGTGGACATTTGATCTAGATTTATGTGAGCTAATTGTGTTGAATCGCACTATAAAATAGAATATTACTAAAATTTTAAAGAGGTGATAAATATATATTATGGTGATCTAAAATTGTATTATTGATAACATGAAAACCAATAATGTGAAAAATATGAAGTAAACTATATAAGCAAGGAATAGCTAACTTGAGGTTATTCTTCTTTAGCAGGTGAATTGGTTAAGTGGAGATATGGGAAAATATAATGTACTTTGAATATGTTTATTGGCTAATTTGATTTATGGAAAAATATGAACATATAATATAACATCCAGAGATGAAGGATTTATAGTAAAGAGATTTAAAATTTTGTAATTGACCTTGATTTAGGTGTGTTGATTATATTGAACCACAGTATAATATAGATGGAACATATGAACTGTTGCGACCTAAAGTTTATGAAATCCAAAAATGGTAAACAAATTATGAATTAATATTTTAAAGGCTGATACAGTGACAATTTACATAAAAACTCTGTCCAACTTATAGTTGTAATCTATTAAGGAGTAGCCAGGAGTTGAGAAGAATTTTTCTTTAAGCATAAATTTATTACTGCTCTTGTTCCTTTTTTCTTTCTTTCTTTTTCTGATTAAGAATAGTATTATATAGACAAATTGAAGTATAGTAGATAGGATATAGTATAATTAGTTGCATAATTGAAATAAATGGAGAAGTTGCTATTTTTATATTAATTGCAATTAGAAACTGTTAATTTTTCTGATTTTAGTTGCCAGACATTATAATCTATGTAGAAAAAAGTAATATATAAGCAATATGATGTTATGAATGAGACATCTGACTGAAATTTTTAAAAATGTATTGCTCTCATTTCTTTTATCTTTTTTCTTGAAAAACCCAATAAAATGTATAACCAAAAAACAAAACAAAAGATCATTCTGAAATAAATATTGTTAGTCTTTAAAGTAGCATTACCAGCCTCCAGCTGGGGCCTGAAGATCTCCTGGAATTACAACTCTTCTCCAGATGACAGAGATCAGTTGCTTATTAGTTGTTGTAGATTTTCTGGGTTGTATGGCATGGTCTTGGCATTGTAGTACCTGACGTTTCACCAGCAGCTGTGACTGGCATCCTCAGAGGTAGTAGTAGTAGTCAGTTTATTCGGTATATCACCAGCCCAATTACAAACAATACAAAAGGGTACCAATAATATATATAAAATATTTAAATATAAAACTGTGTTTGATCTGCATATGATAATTACAAAATTACTAAAACTCTAAATTTCTACAATACTCAATCAACTGTTATTCAACTGTTGAATAAATATTATAGAGGTTATACAATTCTACTCCCTATCTCCTAAGTCTTCTGGATTCTTTCTAAAATTATACTACATGCGCAGCCCATATTTTTTGGGCTATTGCTAGAAACTTAGCACAATTTATTATAATCTGTGGAGAGGGATCAGATAATAGCTTCCTACTTATCTCCTTGTCCAAGTATCCATGGTACCTCCTTATAACGGGATGAATAATTTTTACTCTGATGGTTTCATAAAATGTACAGTGGAGTAAAATATGTTCAAGTGTTTCGACTTTCCCTGAACCACACGGGAATAGTCGCTCAGACAAAGGTACCTTTTTATACCGGCCTTCTAACACCGCGGAAGGATAGATGTTACATCGTGCCAGGGAGTATGCCCTGCGGTGAGAGGGAATCTCTAAGAATGATAAATACACTGCGGGAGCAACTATATATTTTGTTTCCTTTGGTGCCAAAAAAGTCGACACTTTAGTAATATCACTTTGCCTTTCGGTGTCATATATTCTTTGTTTAACAATAGCCCTAGCTTGTTCTAGTGGCATTATCTGTAGCGACTCAGAAGAGAAGCCAAGCAGATGTATCTTATGGTGTACAGCACTAAGCCAATTAGAGCAACAGCTGTCTGTAAGAATTAGAGCAGTGATATCAGATGGTCTGTGGCATAACCTTAGCCAAGCATTTATGGAGGCCAAAGTTATCTTGGCCTCCAATCTGATCAGCCCAGTTTCTAACCTCAGAGGTATAATGTGAGAAGGAAAATGGTAGGCAGGTAATTTGTATCTACTCAGGAAGGTGGGGTAGGGCTGAGTCAGTATCTTGTATGTGTTTCCCAGGCTGTGACATGCTAATAGAGGAGCTTTCCTGAGGTGGTTCAGTTGCTCTGGAGAAAGTGACTGCTTTGGATGGGTGGATTATGGCATTATACCCCACTGAGGTCCCTCTTCTCTACAAACCCCACCCTCCCCAGACTCCACCCTCAAATCTCATTTTAAGGTGCCACTGGACTTTTGGTGCACTACCTAATTAAACAGTCACCCTATGTCCATGCGTAGAGGAAGAGCTTCTACAGAGTAAATTGGCTACACTTTTGCTCAATTTAGCTACAGAGTTTTATACCTTCTTCTTTGCCTAAACTTGTTGACCCTGATTTTTTAAAAAAAAGATATGGCTCTTTGGTGTTTTCTGCAATTGGTTACACAGTTCCTTGTGGATAGCCAGAACTTGGAGTCAAAATGCTGCCATAATTCCCCCCCAAAACACACACACTTTAGTCCAAAAGAGATTTTTTTTTTTAAAAAAATGTATGGATAGCTCCAGCTCAAACTTTCATAGAATATGCATAGTTTGGACTATAAGTAGGCAATAGGATAAGTGGATTTCTTAATATCAGTTGCTTCTAGGGTCTCAGGACAGTCTGATATTTACTCTGAAATGAATCTTCTTTTTAAGTCTCCCAAGATATTTGATTTCCTTGATATGTCCCCTGAAGACAGTGGGACAGGCTAGTTGCACAGTGACATCCATTTTGATTTTTACATCCATCAAGAGTACAAACATGTAACTTGTACCCTTTGAACTGGATAACTTTATTCAGAGCCAACGGGAGGGGTTGTAGGTTGGTTTGTTTCATTCTGTTTTGTGTTCAAGATACTTTCCATGTAATACAGTCATAGTACTATATAAGTATTCCAACAAAGTTTAAACATTCTTGATCATGTTATGAAGACTCCACTGATCTTTGCTAACCAATGTTTTTGGACACATTCCAATAGCAATGCAACAGAGACAGATGGAGAATCAGTCTCTGGCTAACACCGCCTCATTATATGGTGAGCAACATACAGCACACCCTCTGGGTGGGTTCCAACATAGAGATCTGCAATTAATGCAGATTTCCAATTAAAACATATTGCAACAATCTATTAAGATCAATCAAATCACCAACACATTAAGACAACAATGCGCCTCAACAGATAATATTGTGTTTCCATTTGGCTTCTAGGATCTGTGGTCACTGGAGGTATGGGATCTACTCATTCAGTAGATGTTCAATTGATGTTTGTATGCTCAGTTGTCACTTTATGACCTACTGAAATGCCAAACTCTTTTTGCAGAAGCTCTGCAGGGATTCCCCACCCCTTTAAATATTCTATTTGGCACAACAAGGGAGAATCTCTCACACTCCTGAACTGATGAGGCTTCCTTTGGCTTGAATGTCAGTGAAAGGGACATATTATTTTGTAATGACACTTAATCAAACTGATGCCCAAATTAGCTGAACTCTTGGGTTTAGAATTAGCCCTTGTGGATTAGATTTGCCCATGCTGCTCTTCCCTATCCCCCTCAGCCACCTCAAAAGAAACCTTAGCGCTTCTGGCTCATTTTAGAGAGCCTTTATAATTCATTTTAATACAGGTTGCCAATGGATTTTTGGTGTCAGTTTAGACACAACCGTTTTAGCAACTAGCTGCTAACGGATTTTATTTACCTGTTCATACAAAGCCGCTTGTGTCCCATTGGCAAAGTGGGGCTGAGTCATTTTTTGAGGGAAATTGCTTTTTTCGGTTTTCACCTCTTCATTGCAATTCTGAATTGGTGTGCTGTTTAAAATGTCCATGGCACTCCCTACAGTGCCGCTTCTCCCTCCTGCCCTTTTTCAACGTGTGATCTAATGTTCTAAGTTGAGTGCTACAGCAGCACCATTGAGATGCCTTGACTCCATTGAGAGACTTTGGGGGGGGGGGAATATTGCACAGCAAAAAAGGGTGGGGTGGGAAAGCAGTGTAATTTGAAATGGCCATAGCGCTTCGCAGACAGCTCATTAGTTTGCTGTATGAAACCCCCATTCCTGTATTGCTTTACTCAGAATCGGGCCAACAACACATAACATCCAGTTTAGAATGTTAACGTGAAAGGGGCCCTTGTCAAGGTCAGGATTTCCCTGGGGGCCTCTAAATGGAACAAAATGCCATGGCAAGGCTTTCACATCACTCTCTCCTAGGCTAGCTGAACTGCTTTCTTTCTCAGGCAAAGTAGAAACCTTCTTAGTGAATGGTCTAAAAGAAAGCCCAGCATGAAAATGAGAAGGCTCCCATTCAAACTGCCTTACCTAGCAAAATTAGAGAGACCTACCTAGGTTGTGTTAAATACTGGGTTCTGGATGCATTGCAGTGATCAGCTCTAGCTTATTTAGTGATTTCAGGAACACAATAAGGATACCCAGCAGGGTTTGAGCCCTGCTTATAAAGCATGCAAACACCCCACACACACTCCCAAGGATAGGCTATTTACATTACACTGCTTATCTATAGGTCAATTCCAGGATCCTGGTAAACTATTGTTCTTGGGAAGCAAGCTCACCCAGTTCAAGGTTCACACTCAGGGATGGCTCAGGCTCAATACATAACAGGTTGCCAACCCTGAATTGGGAAATCCCTGGATATTTGGGTGTGGAGCCTGGGAAGGGCAGAGTTTGGAGAGGAAAGGGACTTCAGAGGTGTATAATACAACAGAGTCCATACTCCAAAGCTACTATTTCCTCCACAGGAACTGATCTCTGTAGTCTGGAGATCGCTAGGCCTCACCTGGAGGTTGGCAACCCTAGACCTATCCAAAATGAGACCATAAAGAGGCCATTGTAATCCAGGTATCTTAATAAAAAGGTAGCAAGGGTGTGACCAAACACATCACAGAAACATATAAAATGAGAAACTGAATGTGAAGCAAGAATCCTGTGTTCGTGTAGCTGCAAATATTCAATAATTTATTCTGTTAGTCCTTGTATCAAGAGGATTAACAAAAATGTTAATTTTTCCTACTGTCTTGCAAACAAGTCTAAGAAGTGAATGGTCTATGGATAATTTTTGTGTAGCCTACCTGCCCATGTATACTTATGTAAATACTGTGGTGCGCATGGAAATTTAGACCAAGAAAGTTATTAAAAGAACTAATGTGAATGACCCATGTTTTGTTTTAGCCCATGTCCAATATAACATTGAAAGGTAAATCATAACAGGAAAAGAAGAAATGTCTGCAGCCTCCTGTATGGTGCTACAGGAGGTTTATATGTAGGCAAGTGTGAAAGTTTCTTTTTCATGTTGCAATGGAAGCATGACTCACTTTCTGTATTGTGCAAAAGAATCTGAACCTACAAGTTGTAGATTCTACAGTGTAATGTAATATAGTGACCACACTGTCAAAGTAGAAACTGGGAGATCTGAGTTCAAATCCCTCCTCTGCCATGAGAGTTGCTGGGTGACTTAGAGCCAGTCACACATTCTAGCTAAAGGACTGAGACTGTGGTGTAGTGGTCAGTGTCAGGCTAGGATTCTGGAGAACCAGATTTAGCCATGGATATTACTGGGTCACTTTGAGCCAGTCTCCCTCTCTGGTCTTAACCTACCTCATAGAGTTGTGAGGATAAAATGTATGGGGGGGATTATGTAACCCACACTGAGCAACTTAAAGGAAAGGTTGGAGGAAAACATGCTAGATCTTTTCAGCATATAACATGTTGTGTAGAGGATGCTTCAGTGAACACAGGCTCTTATCTCAGGCCCCGTTCATACGAGGGGTTTTGGTCCGGGAGCGAGACAGAACGGGGGTGGATCAAACGGGCGCGATCCCACGGCAACATCTGGGAATTGTTGCCTGTCCGTCCCCGATCTGTCTCTTCCGCGCGAAAACCCGCACTAAAAAGAACCACCTACCTGGGTTCTTGCGAAGTAGAGCGGCTGAAACCGGCCGTGGGATCGGCCGCGCGTCCTTGCGGCGGCACATCCCGGCCTCCGGCCGAACTGTGAATGCTTGAGCATGCGCAGTTCGGCAGCTTCCCCCTTGCCTCCGACTCTTCCTCCCCGGCATGTGATCGTGCCAAGGAGCAATGGCGCGCGGTGCACGGGATCCGTGGGATCCCGCCCGCGCGTATCTTTTTTGATGCGGCTCTCTTTAGCCGCACTTCGCCTCATGTTTTCCCTGCCGTGTGGCAGGGGCCTCAGTTGGCATTTTTTATACAAGGAGGAAGTGTGTTTGTGTGTGTGACTGTGTGCACATGCAGTTTTAAAAGCTCAACGTAGTAGTTTACAGGAACCAAAAAGGAAGGCTTCTGAGAAGAAATATAATACCATAGTACTTCCTGACATCAAATTACATCAGGGAACCCTTTCCTGAATTACCCTAGACTGATGCCATATATTTAACTGAATTAGCCTAATTTTTCTACTTCCAATACATTTTCAATCATATTATTGAGGAACTCTGAATGCAGTTTTTATAACGTTTCAAAGATCAGAAAAACCATCCCATATCCTGCTGGAACAACTTGGGGGGTCTTTCATGCACCCTGTGTACAAATTAGCAATTAAAGTGTCTGACAAGAACAATGAATCACATACACAATTGAGACAGGTATTAATGTATATGGATTGGTGGCAATTAGCATTGTAAAAAGACCAACTGAATCATAATAGCACATTCTATCAAAAAAGACAGCTACTCTAAAATGAAGTCTTCGGCAAGGCAGGGAAGGTGGAGGGCGTAAATAATGCCAAGAATGTGGTAAGTAGCTATGACATGTAATAAAAGGAAGAGAAAAGCTAACCCAGCTAACACCTGATATTGGTGTCTAATTAGCATTTGCTAAAGCATTCTGTAACTAGATCAGCAAGACTTTTGCTGATTGGGACTACACTATTTTTTAAAAAAATGATCTCAAATGATATATCATCAATAACATGAGTGCAGCTACACTCCGCCAGAATGAAGCAGCCTTTTCTATAAAGATCAATAACATGGCCTAGGCTCCTGAGTATGACCAGAAGCATGAGAGGACAGGAAACTGGAAACATCAAATCCAGTTTTATAAAACCTAAAACCTAGGCTGAAGATTTGACACTCCTTCTTCTCTTTCAGAACCTTGAGTAGAGTTACAAGCTTCTAAGCACACTGATTTCAGCAGATGTTTAAAAAGGATTGCACTGTTATAAACTTCGGTGTGATGTTCCCTTTTGCATGCAGATCAAGAATAGGTTACTCAAACAGGCTCCTGCTCTGACACTCACACAGCAAAGACAGGATGTGTTCAAAACAACATCCATTTATTAGCAAGAAGATACATGAGAGCAACTAATTTCAGACCAAAGGAGCTTCTGTAGTCTACCATTCTATCTAACAAACAGAACTAGAGAGCAGTGACCAATACTCCCTCTAAGCTGTGGAATCTTGTGAGCAAAAATTCTACGTTGTGAGCTACTGGCATTAAAGTTGTGAGCCAGCAATTTGGCTACTGCATAACTTAGTTTGCTCTGGAGCCATCCTTCCTGAGCTAAGACAAAAATCTGTGAGCTGGAGGCTAAAAAACTGTGAGCTAGCTCACACTAACTCAGCTTAGAGGGAACACTGGCAGTGACTACACCTCATGACACTAAATCAACACCCCACAGGGGGGAGGAACAGACCCTCCCCAGAGAGGAGGCTGTTCCATTGTGACATATACAATAAATACAACACATTGGGCATGGCCACAGGCATGAGCTAAATGGGCCTTGGCCCTTGGCCTGTAACCCAGAGGAACCATCATATGCCTGGGACATCCTTGCAGTTCACTTCCAGTCATAACCTCCTCTAACCAGTCCAGTGACTCAGACTGAGAGTCCTTAGGGGACAATCGCAAGGAACCAAGGCAAACAGCTGAGGAGGACCAGAGGGACTAGGAAGGCACCAGTACAGCAGTTGTTGTTGTTCAGTCACACAGTCGAGTCCGAATCTTCGCGACCCCATGGACCAGATCACACCAGGCCTTCCTGTCTTCCGCCGTCCTCTGAAGTTTGCTCAATTTTATGTTCGTTGCTTCGGTGACACTGTCTAACCATCTCATCCTTTGCCCTCCCAGTCTTCTTTGACCTTCAATCTTTCCCAGCATCAGGGTCTTCTGCAGTGAGTGCTCCCTTCTCATTTGGTGGCCAAAGTATTTGAACTTCAGTTTCAGTATCTGGCCTTCCAGGGAACAGTCAGGGTTGATTTCTTTTAGGATTGACTGATTTGATCTTCTTGCAGTCCAAGGGACTCTCAAGAGTAGGCACCATAGTTCAAAAGAATCTATTCTTCGCCGCTCAGCCTTCCTTATAGTCAAACCCTCGCAGCCATACATGACTACTGGGAATACCATTGCTTTGACCATGTGCACTTTTGTTGGCAGGGTGATGTCTCTACTTTTTATCATGCTGTTTAGGTTCGCCATCGCTTTCCTCCCAAGGAGCAGGTGTCTTTTAGTTTCATGGCTGCTGTCACAGTTTGCGGTGATCTGGGATCCCAGGAGCGTGAAGTCTGTCACTACTTCCACGACTTCCCCTTCTATTTGCCAAGGAGTGATGGGGCCGGATGCCATGATCTTAGGTTTTGTTTTTTTAATGTTTGTTGTGATCCACACAGTCAAAGGCTTTAGCATAGTCAATGAAGCAGAAGTAGATATTTTTCTGGTACTCTCTTGCTTTCTCCATAATCCAGCGAATGTTGGCAATATGATCTCTCGTTCCTCTACCTCTTCGAAACCCAGCTTGTACTTCTGGTAGTTCTCTATCCACGTACTGTTGAAGCCTAGCTTGTAGGATCTTGAGCATGACCTTGCTAGCGTGTGATATGAGTGCAATTGTGCGATAGTTTGAACATTCCTTGGCATTGCCCTTCTTTGGGATTGGAATGTATACTGATCTTTTCCAATCCTGTGGCCACTGTTGCGTTTTCCAAATTTGCTGGCAAATGGAGTGCAGAACTTTAACAGCATCCTCTTCTAAGACTTTGAATAGCTCAGCTGGGATACCATCACCTCCACTAGCTTTGTTGTTAGTAATGCTTTCTAAGGCCCATTTAACTTCACATTCCAGGATGTCTGGCTCGAGGTCAGTGATTATACCGTCGTGGTTGTCAAGGACATCGAGGTCTTTCTTGTATAGTTCTTCTGTGTATTCTTGCCATCTTTTCCTAATCTCTTCTGCTTCTGTTAGGTCCCTACCGTTTTTGTCCTTTATCATGGCCAGCTTTGCATGGAACGCTCCCTTGATTTCTCCAATTTTCTTGAAGAGATCTCTAGTCCTTCCCATTCTATTGTTTTCTTCTATTACTTTGCACTGTTCATTCAGGAAGGCCTCCTTATCTCTCCTTGCTGTTCTCTGGAAATCTGCGTTCAGTTGGGTAAATCTTTCCTTTTCGCCTTTGCCTTTCGCTTTCCTTCTTTCCTCTGCTATTTGTAAAGCCTCATCAGAAAGCCACTTTGCTTTCTTGCATTTCTTTTTCTTTGGGATGGTGGTGATTGCTGCCTCCTGTACAATGTCACGAACCTCCGTCCATAGTTCTTCAGGCACTCTATCTATCAAATCCAGACCCTTGAATCTATTCTTCACCTCTACTGTATATTCATCAGGGATGCGATCTAGGTCAAACCTGAATGGCCTCGTGGTTTTCCCAATTTTCTTCAGTTTAAGTCTGAATTTTGCAATGAGTAGCTCATGATCTGAACCACAGTCAGCTCCAGGTCTTGTTTTTACTGACTGGATAGAGCTTCTCCATCTTTGACTGCAAATTATATAGTCAATCTGATTTCGGTGTTGCCCATCTGGTGATGTCCATGTGTAGAGTCGTCTCTTAGGTTGTTGGAAAAGGGTGTTCGCTATGACCAGTGTGTTCTCTTGACAAAACTCTGTTAACCTTTGCCCTGCTTCATTTTGCTTTCCAAGGCCAAACTTGTCTGTTATTCCGGTTACCTTTTGACTTCCTACTTTAGCATTCCAGTCCCCTATGATGATGAGGACATCATTTTTTGGTGTTAGTTCTAGGAGGTGTTGTAGGTCTTCATAGAACCGGTCCACTTCAGCCTCTTCTGCATCAGTGGTTGGGGCATAGACTTGGATTACTGTGATGTTGAATGGTTTGCCTTGGAATCGGACCGAAATCATTCTGTCATTTTTGAGATTGTATCCCAGTACTGACCCCTGCACTCTCTTGTTGACTATAAAGGCCACACCATTTTTTCTACAAGATTCCTGGCCACAGTAGTAGATATAAAGGTCTTCTGAGTTAAATTCACCCATTCCTGTCCACTTTAGTTCACTGATTCCTACGATACTGATGTTCAGTCTTGCCATCTCAGTTTTGACCACGTCAAGCTTACCTTGATTCATAGATCTTACAATCCAGGTTCCTATGCAGTATTGTTCTTTGCCGCATCGGGCTTTCCTTTCACCATCAGACACATCCACAACTGAGCGTCCTTTTGGCTTTGGCCCAGCCGCTTCACTCTTTCTGGGGTTACTTGTAATTGCCCTCTGCTCTTCCCCAGTAGCATATTGGACACCTTCCGACCTGAGGGGCTCATCTTCCAGCGTCGTACCTTTTAGCCTTTTGATACTGTCCATGGGGTTTTCTTGGCAAAGATACTGGAGTGGGTTGCCATTTCCTTCTCCAGTGGATCACACTTGGTCTGAGTTCTCTGCTGTGGTCTGTCCGTCTTGGGTGGCCCTCCAAGGCATAGCCCGCAGCCTCATCAAACCACGCAAGTCCCCTCGCCACGTCAAGGCAGTGATCCATGAGGGAGACCAGTACAGCAGAGGCAGCTGCTAACAATGTCCCAGCAGAGCCAGAGGCCACACCAATAGCAGCCCTCCAAACCTTAGCAGATGAAGAAGAGGAGGAGGAGGAAGAGTTGGTTTTATACCCTGCTCTTCACTACCTGAAGGAGTCTTGGAGTGGCTCAGAATTCCCTTCCTCTCCCCACAACAGGCACCCTATGAGCTAGGTGGGGCTGAGAGAGTCCAGAGTCCAGAGTCAAGGAGCCAAAGATTCAGTCCAAAGGTCAGGGGAAAGGAGGGTCTGGAGTTCAGGGTCCAAGGCTTGGAAGCTGGGGCAGATATGGGGTCTGGGTCTCTAGCCTGAAAGCAAGCACAGGTTAAGCAGGACAGGGTGCAAGGCTGCAAGGCAAGATAGCACTCTGGTGACTGATTGGACTGTGGGGGCAAGAAGTCCCACCAGCTCACAGTCCCCTCTGTACTGATCCTGCTTTTTTTCTATCTCCAAGGAGTTCAAGTATGTTAGGTTGAGAGAGAATGCCTGGTCAGATAAGAGATCTCTACCTAGATCTCACAGCATTTCATTTGACTCTCCAGCCACCACACTACATTGTCTTGTTTTCTAGAAACAGTGACATTCTCAAATAAACAATGAGATTTGGCTATATGATGGTGTCACTGAAGACCAATGAAAGTAAAAGAGAGCAAGGGCATTTCACTCACTCCGAATTAACTTCATTTATTCTCTATGAAGTTGTCCCATTGCCAAATCTCATCAGCTATTTTTCCTGGAAGAGAAGACTGGCTTTATAAAATAAAAAGGTGCTCCTATGGTATACAACTGGGGCTGTGAACAGACTTTTCCTGGGAGTGCCAACAAATTCATTTTTTTTTCTTTGCTGCAATTTCTGTTGCTCTGTGAGGCTCACAGCACATATCAAAAGGAAAATAAAATCATTAAAAAGCCAACCATCAAAATAACTAAACGGAATGAAAACCAGGATGTAGCCCAGATCAGCAACAATAATTAAAAATACCCTGACCACCACGGAACTGCATAATAACAAGAAGAACTAAGAAAGTCATAAAGCCAGCAAAAGCAAGCAGACCATTCACAACAGCACATGCCTATAAAACAAATGGTAAAATATAGTTAAATTATAATACACTAAATCCTGGGCTGGAAAAAGAACTCCCATAAAATTCTGGGGAAATAATCACCCAAAGACAACCCATTTCACAAAAATAAAACAAGGCAACACCCGGAACTCTTCCATAGCCCTGCCTGACCAGACCACCACTTCCATGGGGAGGGGCCCCCCCTCAAACATCAGAGCCTGGGCAGATGGTAAATGAGAGGCAGGATGGGGGGGCACCAGTTTGTTGTTGTTCAGTCGCACAGTCGAGTCCGACTCTTCGCGACCCCATGGACAATCTCCCGCCAGGCTCTCCTGTCTTCCGCCGTCCTCCGAAGTTGGCTCAATTTCATGTTCGTTGCATCGCTGACACTGTCTAACCATCTCATCCTTTGCCGTCCCCGTCTTCTTTGACCTTCAATCTTTCCCAGCATCAGGGTCTTTTCCAGTGAGTGCTCCCTTCTCATTTGGTGGCCAAAGTATTTGAGCTTCAGTTTCATTATCTGGCCTTCCAGGGAACAGTCAGGGTTGATTTCTTTGAGGATTGACTGATTTGTTCTTCTTGCAGTCCAAGGGACTCTCAAGAGTCTTCTCCAGCACCATAGTTCAAAAGAATCTATTCTTCGGCGCTCGGCCTTCCTTATAGTCCAACTCTCACAGCCATACATGACTACTGGGAATACCATTGCTTTGACCATGCGGACTTTTGTTGGCAGGGTGATGTCTCTACTTTTTATCATGCTGTTTAGGTTCGCCATCGCTTTCCTCCCAAGGAGCAGGCGTCTTTTAATTTCATGGCTGCAGTCACAGTCTGCGTTGATCTGGGATCCCAGGAACGTGAAGTCTGTCACTACTTCCACGACTTCCCCTTCTATTTGCCAAGGAGTGATGGGGCCGGATGCCATGATCTTAGTTTTTTTGATGTTGAGCTTCAAGCCCACTTTTCACTGTCTAACCATCTCATCCTTTGCCGTCCCCGTCTTCTTTGACCTTCAATCTTTCCAAGCATCAGGGTCTTCTCCAGTGAGTGCTCCCTTCTCATTTGGTGGCCAAAGTATTTGAGCTTCAGTTTCATTATCTGGCCTTCCAGGGAACAGTCAGGGTTGATTTCTTTGAGGATTGACTGATTTGTTCTTCTTGCAGTCCAAGGGACTCTCAAGAGTCTTCTCCAGCACCATAGTTCAAAAGAATCTATTCTTCGGCGCTCGGCCTTCCTTATAGTCCAGCTCTCGCAGCCATACATGACTACTGGGAATACCATTGCTTTGACCATGCGGACTTTTGTTGGCAGGGTGATGTCTCTACTTTTTATCATGCTGTTTAGGTTCGCCATCGCTTTCCTCCCAAGGAGCAGGCGTCTTTTAATTTCATGGCTGCAGTCACAGTCTGCGGTGATCTGGGATCCCAGGAACGTGAAGTCTGTCACTACTTCCACGACTTCCCCTTCTATTTGCCAAGGAGTGATGGGGCCGGATGCCATGATCTTAGTTTTTTTGATGTTGAGCTTCAAGCCCACTTTTGCGCTCTCCTCTTTTACTCTGAGCAAGAGGCTCTTTAGATCCTTTTCACTTTCAGCCATTAGAGTGGTATCATCTGCATATCTGAGGTTGTTGATCTTTTCCCCAGCAATCTTAATTCCCGCTTGTGATTCATCCAGGCCAGCATTTCGCATGATGTACTCTGCATATATATTAAATAAGCAAGGTGACAGTATACATCCTTGTCGTACTCCTTTTCCTATGCTGAACCAATCAGTTGTTCCGTATCCGGTTCTAACTGTCGCTTCTTGGCCCTTATACAGGTTTCTCAAGAGACATGTGAGGTGGTCTGGTACTCCCATCTCTTTAAGGACCTGCCATAGTTTGTTGTGATCCACACAGTCAAAAGCTTTAGCATAGTCAATGAAGCAGAAGTAGATATTTTTCTGGTACTCTCTTGCTTTCTCCATAATCCAGCGAATGTTGGCAATTTGATCTCTAGTTCCTCTACCTCTTCGAAACCCAGCTTGTACTTCTGGTAGTTCTCTATCCACGTACTGTTGAAGCCTAGCTTGTAGGATCTTGAGCATGACCTTGCTAGCGTGTGATATGAGTGCAATTGTGCGATAGTTTGAACATTCCTTGGCGTTGCCCTTCTTTGGGATTGGAATGTATACTGATCTTTTCCAATCCTGTGGCCACTGTTGCGTTTTCCAAATTTGCTGGCAAATGGAGTGCAGCACTTTAACAGCATCATCTTCTAAGACTTTGAATAGCTCAGCTGGAATACCATCACCTCCACTAGCTTTGTTGTTAGCAATGCTTTCTAAGGCCCATTTAACTTCACATTCCAGGATGTCTGGCTCGAGGTCAGCGATTATACCGTCGTGGTTGTCAAGGACATCGAGGTCTTTCTTGTATAGTTCTTCTGTGTATTCTTGCCATCTTTTCCTAATCTCTTCTGCTTCTGTTAGGTCCCTACCGTTTTTGTCCTTTATCATGGCCAGCTTTGCATGGAACGCTCCCTTGATTTCTCCAACTTTCTTGAAGAGATCTCTAGTCCTTCCCATTCTATTGTTTTCTTCTATTACTTTGCACTGTTCATTCAGGAAGGCCTCCTTATCTCTCCTTGCTGTTCTCTGGAAATCTGCGTTCAGTTGGGTAAATCTTTCCTTTTCGCCTTTGCCTTTCGCTTTCCTTCTTTCCTCTGTTAGCACCAGTTAGCTTTGCTTAAAGCCTGCAGAAATATTTTGTTTTGGTGTTTAACACTGGACAAGAAAGTTACATCTGGACAGAACAGAACAAATGTGCCTCAAGACCTTTACTGCAGTCCATTTAATCACCCTTGTCATTTCGACAGAACCTTCCACATTTGCCTCAACTTTTGTTTCATGGGAGAATAAGAATGTTTCTGGGCAGAAGGGGATTCCTCATGGAGGATTATCGTCCTTTCCTCCCCTCCCCTGGCTGTTTGTTGTGTTGGAGGCACTACAATGCAGCACTCAGCATTACTAAGGTTGCCAACTCTGGCTTGGGAAATTCCTGGCAATTTAGGGGCAGTGCCTGGGGAATAATGAAATTTGGAGAGGGGAGAAGCCTCAGTGGGGATGTCGTGCCATAGATTTCATCTTCTGAAGTTGCCATTTCCCACAGGGGGATAGAGCTCTGTAGTCTGGAGATCAGGTGTAATCCCAGGAGAACTCCAGGCTTTACCTGGAGGTTGGTAACTCTAGGCACTACCCAGTTGTCCTCATAAAGGCTCCAATGATACCAGTCCTCTCTGAGGCTTTAGTGTGCACAGTATTCTTACTAGGAGCCAAGAAGACAGCTCCCTGGCTTGTAAGGAGCTGCAGGACCAGTGCATTTGTGCCTGAATGATATGATCAAGCTTCCCATTATGTCCAGGTCAGGGTCAGCAGGGAAGAGGTTAAAGGGCCTGTTGGAGATGTTCCTTTCTGGGCCTGGGAGGTGATGGATCTAGTTCATGCAAAACAGCCTGAACAAAGTTGAGACGTATAGAAAGTCACTGCTGCTATGGTCATGAAACAAACTGCATGATATATGAGAAGTTAGACAATGCCTGTCCAGCGAATCCTGCTTTGGATCAGGCGACAGCAGAATTCAGATCAGCTAGAGAGCTTTGGCTCTCCATACATTATAAGTACACTGTGAATGACATCAGGGCAACATCTGCTCCCAGAAGTGCATATAGATTTTTGCATGCAGGAAAAGTCAATTTGTTTTATGTTTATTATACAGCCATTGATGTATGCTCAAAATGGGGATAGACTCCTTTTATTATGTATGCTGAGCTGACACAACTCTGCATTATTGTCAGTTTTATATTAGGAAAACAGTATTTAGTATGACATAATGTGTGCAATGAGAGACACTTCTTAACAGTCCAGTAGTTAGGTGGTATTCTGGGTGGAATATCCATTTCCATGTCACATAACTGTGTTTTTTTAAATAGCCACAGAGACCATTTATATGACCTAATAACTTGGCACAAAAATCCTCTTAACTGTATTCAATTAGGAGTGTGTATATTTCACATTACACACAGGAAAATGGTGGAGCCCAAGTTATTTGGTACTTCAGGGGTTAGTTAAATTGAATATGGGTTGCTTAACTGAATCATATCCAGATTAGTAAACATATATGAACAGGTAGTAGTATATGTCACATTGATGATGAGAGCCAATTAAAATCAACCAACATTCTCAATTAAAGTGGTAATAGGAAATTTCACAGTTCACTACTTCAAAACCTGCATTTAAAAGGTATTTCCTCCAAACAATCACAATAGCATAGAATTAAAAATATTACCACCCCCTCAACATGTAATTAATAATTTACTAACATTCAAGAAGCCTCACTACAGTTTTCATGTTACAATATATTTTGTATCATTCCTTCCCTTGAAGTTCACAGTTGGTCTTTAAATTTCAAACAGAGTTATATCATAAAGGTATCAATGGTTTTGTGATATATTCATTCCCAAGGGAGATACCTCAATACAGTGTTGGATAATCTTTCAAAAAAGACATCCCCTTGAAAATGGGTATGTGGAGGGGTTTAAGATGTGGACCTTTCTCAAAATACAGAACTATGGCCCCGGTCACACGGCAAAGTTGCCGCGGGAGAGGCACGGATGGTGGGCGGATTATCCAGGCGCGATCACACCCCAACATTTGGGAAGTGGAGCACACCTGTGGTTTACCACCGACAATGCGCTTTAAAAAACTAGTACCTCCAAGGTACTAGTAAACGTTTGCCATGGGCTGCCTCCAGACGCCCGTGGTGTGATCGTGCCAGCGCGCAGCATTCCCCTCTGGTCCCTCGCTTACCCGTCGGCACCAAGGGAAGGACCCGTGGTGTGCCGCTGGCGCATCTGATCGCATAATCGCGGATCAAACTGTGCCGGGGCAATTAGCCATGCCTCCCCCCCCGCGATATCCGGCCCGTGTGACCGGGGCCTATGTTCTTAAAGACATGCCACACCTAATTGCATTCCAATCTGAATGTTCAATAAAGTTATGTTACACAAACAAAAATATAAACAGAAAGTACAAAGGTAAGTAAACCCGAAAGACTTGTCTCAGGTGGCCTACCACAAAAGGATTTTTCTATAAAGTGATAATCCCAGAATACAATCATATATCTAATTCCCATGATCAGGCAGGTTAAAAAATGCACTAGATGGGCCCACTCAGGGATAAGATTATTTCTGCAAACTTGGGGAAACCTACAGGTTTGCAGAAAAATCTTAAAACTTATGTGCACACGTGCACGCATGCACATACACACACACAGAAGAGGTAAACCCACTGTTCAAAATGGACAAACAGTGATCAACTGCAAACATTACAATTTTAATTTTAAAATAAATAAATAAATGAGATTTTGTAAGACCACATTGTGAGATTTTGACTATCATTTTGGGGTTGTCATTCTAGTGGTATCTGAAGAAGTGATCAGAGACTCATGAAAAATACCCTACCAAAAATTTTATTACTGTTTAAGGTGCTACTGGGCTCTTATTCTTTTTTACTGCTGCAGACAAACTAACAGGGCTACCTATCTCGATCTATTTGAAAAAGTGTGCATGCACATGAAAGCTCATGCCTTGAATAAACCTTTGTTGGTCTTAAAGGTGCCACTGGACTCTAAATTTGTTCTTCATCTTGATCTATGTTCAACAGGTTCATTATACTCGATGTACCAATCATACTGCATCTTCCATGCAACAATTGCACTCTTTAGGTGCCTTGACCTTACAGTGCCCTTCCTTAGTTTAATTTGTTCAGTGACTACCAGAACTAGGCATTCTCTGGTTGTAGAGATGGTATTTGGGAAGGGCTTGCCAGAACAGGTGGGGAGACCACCTTCACTTCAAGCTGTTTAGAAAACATCTAAGAGCATTGTAATACAGAAAGCTTTTCATGGAGGGAGAAGTAACTGTTGAGAGTGTGCTGTTAGGAAGGCCTTGCTATGTTTTTGTCTATGTAGGTTGTTTTAACTCTGAAGCTGTTCTAATTGTCATTGCAGCTTGTTGCCTGAGTCTCAGGAGAAAGACCATTTGTGAGCTCCACAAAACTCTGATGCACAGAGGAAGACCTTCCACATTTGGTTTGGAATGACGGTTCCTCAAGTAAGGAAGGAGATGGCATAATCCCTCTGTCTGGGTGGAACTTCCTTGAGTCCCTAGGAGCCCCCAAGCACCCTGGAGAGCTACTGAATTGTCCAAGGCTGAAATATTACTCCAGTCTCACAGCTGTTGATCTGCATTTATTTTGACTAGGCTTAGCATGAGCAATGGGGTGCTGAACTACAACCAAAGTAAACCAACGGAATCCCTATAAACTGAGTTTAAAAGTAATCCTTTCTAAAGTGTAATAAATAAGACTGATAATGTTGAAGGTGAGGTAAGTATTAGTCTTTCAAACTGTAATCAGGACAAAAGTTACATTGCTTAGTTGGCCAGTGCTATGAGATACCCCAACATCTACCCCAACAGCATGAGCATAGCACCTCATAGCCTCAAAATGTTTCACAAACCTGATGGCTGAGGCACATTGATTTCTGAACTAAAATTTGAGACACACTTCAGTTCTTCAGGGATCTACTTAATTAATTGTGGGGAAATATAATTAATAATCATTAATTATAACAACTTAATTAATAATAATAAAGTGCCATCAAGTCATAACTGACTTATGACGACCTGTCATGGAGTTTTCAAGCAAGAGATGACCAGTGATGGTTTATCATTGCCTTCCTCTGAACAGCAACCCAAGTCTTTCTTGGTGGTCTCTCATCTAAGTTTTAACCATGGCTGACCGTGCCTAGCTTCCAAGCTCTGACAAACTTGGGTTAGTCAGGGCAATTCAAGCTGCTAAACCCTGCCTACCTACAAAGGAACCCATATGTATCTTTGTGGCTCATTGTTCTGGGTAGCTTCCTGATTAGAAAGGGGCGGTCTACTCACAGAGGTAAACCTGCCATCACCCTGTATCAGGTATGTTTGAGAGCCAGTTTGGTGTAGTGGTTAGGAGCATGGACTCTAATCTGGAAGAACCAGGTTTGATTCCCCACTCCTCCAAATGCAGCTGCTGGTGTGACCTTGGGTCAGTCACAAGTTCTCTCAGAGATGTTCTCTCAAGAGCAGTTCTTGAAAGAGCTTTCTCAGTCTGACCTACCTCACAGGGTGTCTGTTGTGGGGAGGGGAAGGGAAAGAAGATTGTAAGCTGCCCTGAGACTCCAAGTGAAAGGAGGGGTATAAATCCAATCTCCTCCTCTTCCCCCTCCTCCTTTGAGAGCCAGTTTGGTGTAGTTCTTAAGAGTGGTGGACTGTAATCTGGGGAATCAGGTTCAGTTCCATACTTCTCCACTTGAAGCCAACTGGGTGACCTTGGTTCGGTCACAGTTCTCCAGCCCCCAAAATAAACCTAGCTCACCACAAAAAGAGCTAGAGTTTCAGTTTGCCAGACAATCTACACCCACTGCCATATGATAATTAATTACTTAATTAATTAAGGTGTGTTTGAATGGCCCACTCACACTGTGGAGATAAGGGTATTTGCAGAAATAATTTGGGGTCCAAGGTCTATTAATTATAACTGCAGTTCATCTGATGTCAATAAGTCACTTTAGGATTTGGGAATAAGTGTTCCCTTACCTCCCTGAAGATACCCATTTGTGAAGAGATAACAAGATAACCTGCTCTAAACTGTGTTTCATTGGATGGAGTTAATGCCAGAGAAATAAATCTTGCAGAGATACATCAGGGACAGTGAATGGGACCCCTGAGCTCACAGGAACATTTGATTCTTCCATTTCTTCCTTTCTTGCCATATGTTAAGGTCTTATTATGGCAGGGGTGGCCAAACTTGCTTAACATAAGAGCCATATAGAATAAGTGTCAGATGTCTGAGAGCCGCAAGACATGAACAAATATCACACACACATTTTATTGAAAAATATGCAAATTTGCTTTTTATTAACATTAAACAAGACTGACAAAATAAAAGCAAAATGGGTAAAAACAGATATTGATAATGGTACTTATTAGTCTGATGATATTTGTTTGCTAATGATATTTATTTGTCTAAGAGAGAGGTGGAAGGAAAGAAAGATAGAAATAAGGACAGCAAATAGATGGGGGGAAGGAGGCAGGAATGATGGAAGAGAGAGAGAGGAAGGAAGGTAGAAAGAGAGGGATAGAGAAAGAAAGGTGGAAAGAAAGCAGATGAGGGAGGGAGGGGTGGGAGGAAGGAAGAGAGAGAGAGAGAAAGGAAGAAAGCAAATAGATGGGGAGGGAGGATGGAGGGAAGCAAAGGAGAAATAGAAAGGTGGAAAGAATGAAAGAGGTGGAAAGAAGGAGAGAGAGAGAAACAGAAACAAAGAAAGCAAATGGATGGGGAGGGAGGGAGGGAGAGAGTGAGAGAGAAACAAAAAAAGCAAATAGATAAGGGAGAGGGTGGAAGGAAGGAAGAGAGAGAAAGAGAGAAAGGAAGGAAGGGAGAAAAAGAGAGAGAGAGAGAGAGAGAGAGAGAGAGAAAGAAAGAAAGAAAGAAAGAAAGAAAGAAAGAAAGAAAGAAAGAAAGAAAGAAAGAAAGAAAGAAAGACAGACCAGGGAAGGGAGAGATGGAAAGAAAGCAACTTTAAATGTATCCTCCAAGCCCCCAGCTCACCCCCATGCTGGCTGGCTTGGTTCAGAGAAGGGATTTAAAGAGTCAAATACCTTCTACAAGCCGGCTGGGGGGCTTTGGGAATGTATTTAAAGTTAACATTGCTTTCTTTCTCTGCTCCCCCTCCCACACACCTCAAACCTACCCAGGGAAAGGAACACTGGCTGGAGAAGGGAAGAACAACCAGGGAGGCATGCCTCCCCTTCACTTCCCCAGCTGCCCTGCCGGGAGCCACACAATATGTGTGAAAGAGTTGCATGCGGCTCCCGAGCCACAATTTGGCCACCCCTGTATTATGGCATATTATAGTGTTACAGGGCACAGTTCAGGAACTTCTGAATCAAGAACCAGTTTCTGATACTCATGCTGGGACCCAAAGGTGACCTTCCAAACTTGTTCATTGCCACAGGTGCTCCAAACGATTCTAATGTTCTTTTAGCCATTAGATAGCTTGGCAATCCTACATTTTACATTTTTTGTTTGCGTAAGTAAGGGACCAGGGCAGGTAGGTCCCTTAGTACCTGAAAGTTCTGCCTAACTTCCTATCATAAAAAGTAACTTTTCAGTCATTATAGTTTGGAAGAGATTTTTAGTCTCCTACAACTTTACTGTATTAAACGTAATCCCAAATTAATTAATTAATTGCCCTGCATCTAAGGAAGAAATTGACTGTTGTCTACTAGTTATTGTCATGTTCTTTTACACTGTTTGAAAATGTCAGAGTTTTAAAATAGACAGTTTTACCCAGCAGGAATTACACATAATAATGCCTCTGTATAAAGCTTAACAAGTCCATGCAGAAAAAGATGAACTGTTGAGTTTCAAAAAGAGCATTGCACCATTTCAAAACTATGCACAAATGTCATTGTTGCTTGCCAACTTGTCCAGCCTTGTGAATTATTTAAAGGGTATTATTTATAGTGGCTGAGCTTTCTCCCAGTATGGACATAAAAAACACATACAGGAACATGGCTATTTTACAAGTCAGATCTGTAACTTCTGAGTTGATTACCAATTACTAAGAAAAAAAAGAGCTTTATCAAATGCACATGTAGCCCACCGAGAGATCATATTGTTATGGGATATCCAATGACTGGCACCTTTTGCTGCTGTTCATAAGTTCATTTTCTGAATGAAGAATGAAGTACTATATTGGAGAAGGCTTATATATACATGTGTCATCAAGCTGCAACTGATTTATGGGGACCCCAGCAAGGTGCTTTCAAGGCAAGAGATGAGCAGAGGTGGTTTGCTATTGCTTTCTTCTGCTGAGACTTCCTTGGTGGTCCCCCACCAAAGTACTGACTCTGGCTTCTTATGAGATCAGACAATGGCTGTGGTCACACACACTAAATAATCCACTTTCAATCCACTTTCAGTGCACTTTCCAACCGGTTTTTGCCAGTTCACACAGTAAAATCCAGTTGTAAAGTGCACTGAAAGTGGATTGAAAATGGATTATCTAGTGTGTGTGACCACAGCCACTATCATTTCATTCTACATCCTGTGGATATGGCTCACATACAACAAATGTGATTCCATGTTTTTACCCAACAGTTTCTCTAAGGATTTTAGGGCAATGTACATCATCTCATCTCAATGTCTACTTGACCACAGAATAATCCTTGAGATATATTAGGCTGAGCCAGTCAGTAAATTTCATGACCAGCTAGAGGATGTGAACCCAGGTCCCCACAGTCCAACACTATCTACAGTACTACCTGGGCTCTCTTTTGAACATCTGGGTGGTATTTCACTAGTTGACTTTTTGATACCTCATATAGGTATCATCTTCTGAAGGCCTGGACTCTGATATGCTGATTTAGCACTTCTGAATCCCATTACTACCCATGCACAGTCTCAAATTGTCCCTGAATAATTTGTATGGCAGATGGAAAATCATGGAGAAATTTAAAAAATCAGCTCCATCCACAGACACCACTTCCTCAAGCAACATAAGCACTCCACAAATGTACTGGCTCTGACCACTGAATGTGCAATTGCAGCTCATGAGCACAGAGCCTTTCAACTGTAGGAAGTATACACCTGTAGATTCCTTCCCCATTATCACAGATTTTTTTTTTTAAAAAAAACAACTGTGTTCATAATTATGAGATGAGTTTATATGTGCATACTTTCTACATGCTTGGACTCCATACTCAAAGAGTCAGCAATCATGTTAGATGGGGCATGTTGATTTCAATGCATGTAAATGTCATCTGTTGAGGGCTATAGACTCTACAATGATGGCTACTAACTCCTGCATTTTCAATGTTTAACTCAGCCCAAACCATGAATGATCGTCCATGTTGACAATTTCCTAAGCAATGAATTAGATCAGTGCAGGCTTCAGATCTATAAATTCTGGAATCCTAAATCAAAGACAGTGGCTTTTAGCCATTCCCACTTGGACTTGGTGTTCTCAAGACCAGACAAAAACCAATTAACACATTTAATGAATATTTTAAAAGGCGTTTTAATTCTGTTAGCCATGTGAAAGAGAAGGTAGGATCCAAGCTAGTTCTGTTTGGATACTCTTCCTCACAAGAAATTATAATATATATTAGTTGACATTCATGTGACATTCTGATTGCATAGTATAGGCCAGTAACCAATATTTCTAACATTCTATGAAATCACTGTGCTTAGACGATATTCTGACAATTTAACGTCTCCCCCAAGCAGTCAT
>NW_015167141.1:151672-152838 GCF_001447785.1 Gekko japonicus | reverse complement strand
GAAAGGAAGGGGATGAAATTGTCCTCTCCTTTCTCTTTCAACAGAAGAGTATGACCATCAGTACCTTCTACTGATGCTATGCATATAGATAAACCAACAAGAATCTTGTAGTATTGAGTAATTCATACAATATGCAACACTAACTTTAAATGGAAAATAAAAGTATCTGTCCCAAAGCATTTACCTTTGAAACAAGTCTAAAAACCTCAGGATTCTCCTTCACAATACAACAGGAAAGCTGTCCACTTCACACTGAATTTCTCAGATTGAAAATAATATTTCAGCCATCATAAATGATAATCTAACATCTTTTTCCCCCCACTTCACTCACTACACATTGATGTGAAAATAAATCTCTGACACAGTTTCATCTGTTTAATGCAGTCTGCTCTAGTATGTCTTCTCTCTGGCCAACTGAAATATCTGCCCAAAAGCAAAGCATTGGATTACTTAGAATGATAAAAAGCCTATTGGAGCCACTGTGAAAGACCTGCCAGTCTCCAGATGCAGTTTTGTCCAGCATGGCTACTAGAGGAGGACAGAAATCAGATTGAAAAAGCTTACAAAGGAAGTGGCTTACCTAACAAGAATTCAGTGAAAGCCATTTTTCCTTGGTTTTGATACATAAGGATTGCTCTCATGATTAGAGGAAGGCTGTAAATACTATGATAGTTTGAAATACTAACAGTTTGAATACTCCTTTCTCCTGCACACACCATAACTTCAGTGTTACAGCAATTAGAGGATACAAGAGGGGACCCGCGACAAAATGTTGCACAATGTGTTGAGTTTCAGTTTACAAACATACAAAACACCTCTTCTATTCCTAAAATTTGAGGCTAGACTCAGCAATAATGGACAGCTCCCAGTTTCAAAAGATTGCCCTGGAACTTCCTACCACACTTGCCTATCCAGCCTCTAGAACATACAGTGGCACATGCCAAGCCCCTGCAGAGAGAATTGATTGAATGAATGAATGAATGTAAGAAAGAAATGGAAAGAACAAATGGAAAGAAAGGGGGGAAAGCAAATAGATGGGGAGAGAGGAACGAATGAAGCCCCCTGGACCTTCCTGATCCTTCCCTTCCCCCCCAGGTGACCCAGCAGCCTGCCCCCCCCCCAAAAAAATAGACCCTGCACACAGCCTCCCCCCCCAAACCCCCCCC
>NW_015167141.1:143050-151481 GCF_001447785.1 Gekko japonicus | reverse complement strand
CTCGCCTCTTCCCCCTCCCCTCCCCTCCAAAGCGAGGCCCTGCCGGCTGCCTGGCCAGCCGGGCCGCCGGCTCTGAAGCGGCGGCGGCGGCGAGGCCGGCAGCAGAGCGTTCCCTGCGCATGCACAGGGGACGCTCTGTGAGTTTCGGGGGGATTTAAGTATCCCCCCGATATTTTTGTCCAGTTTTTAGATTTTTGTGCACACGTGGGGACTGCCTCACGTGTGCACAAACCTCTCCCTCCCCCCCAGGTGCCCCCGAAGTGCGGATTTAGATATCCGCACAGATGGGGCCACTTCACTATTAGATATATAGATATACATATCTGTGCTTCAAGCAATTAGTAGACACAAAGCCCTAAATTAAGATTGTGATATAGATAGGAATTATTTCTATGAATGCTTAAAGTAGATTTTCCATACCACACCAATTCCAAGGGAGTAATTTTAACTAAGCATGCTTGAGCACCTGCCAATCTGGTTCATGTCCAGCTCACCAGTGATGAACAGGGAACTGATGGTTCAGTGAGCTGTTCAGACATCTCTCTAGAGAATGTGAATGTGTTCATTTCACATGATTATACTTTCTTTCACAATGACTGTACTTTTTAGCAGCAGCCCCCACCACGACAGCCTCTGCCCCAATTTTAAAAGGTGCAGTGTTAAAAAGGTAAAAATCAGTTTGAATTGAGACCTACTATTTAGATGTCTTTGTGTGCCTTTGGTATCTACTCATTGTGATCATGAAACTGCTCTTGATTTTGTTTAAACGTAATATTTTTCTTCCAGTTTGACCCAATTTTGCTGTGGCTCCAGGAATGTTGCCTAATGGTAGAAATAGTGTAATGGTGTAATAGTGCCAGTTTCATTGTTTATTTATTTGTTTGTTTTAAAATAAACAATGGCAAGACATTCAGAGTGTCCTGAGTCAGGCTGCGGGGCTCCAGTGTCATATTTCAGAGTCTGCAGCAGACCAGCTGGGCAAGGCCAGGGAGGGCGGATGTAGAGAACTCAGTGTCAGATAACAGTCCAGGAGTCAGAGTTACCAGGCAACAGCACCCAGATCAACAAAGTCATGGACAGAGATTTCAGAGAGCGAGTTGTCAAGAAGCAGTCCAGGAGTCAGAATTATCAAGGAATCATTCAGTCAGTAGCAGCAACTTCAGCATTTAGGAAGACACTGTGTCCAGGCCTATAAGTTCCCCTCGCAAGTCTTTGAAGCTGCTGGCCTTGCATGTACCCTGCTCCTGCAGTTACTCATTGTTCTACTTCAAGCAGGTTCCAGCATTCATGGTGTTAACTCAGGCAGACAGCTGGAGCTGGTTATCAGAGGCGGGATGCCAGAATTTATTTTGTTTACTTTATTTATTATTATATTTATATCCCGCACCTCACCACCAAGGCAGGCTCAGGGCGGCTCACAGTATACATATGTAAATATATACATTAAAACATTGGCATATCGTAAAGCACGGGTTACTTACAATCACAATATATAAAATCATACACGTTCAAACAGATGTTGAAAAGAGATGGCATCGTTCTCTCAGCATTTAAAATGGTTGCCTACCACCGTAATCTGGGCTTCTGCCAGGCTGTTGCTGCTGATAACAGTGTTAATTTAATTACATGAGAGTTGTCTGAGCAGTCCAAAGTCAGTTTTTCAGAAAGCAGGATACAGCAGTGGCAAGTCAGAATACAGAGTAAATGTGTTGAAGCCAGTGCTGAAGGGTTCCTCCCCCATACTTTTATTCGCTTGGAGCCCTATGTCATGCCTCTGACAGCTGCTTCACATCTCCACTGGTGATGTTTCTCCTTCCTCTGAAAATGATTGCCAGTGCTGACCTCTGAGCTGGGCTGACCTGCATCAGGACTGTAAATCCCCTCTACACCCATACCCACATTGCTCTTAAAGACCTGCGGATCCTGGAGGAGATAGGGCAGCTGGCTGATCCTAAACCTTCAGATCCAGGCTGGGATTAAACACACACCTGATTGAATCCTAACTGTGATCCCTCTCTGGTTGCTCAGCTGCACCTGGCTGGTGGCTGATAGGCATGGAATCCAGCTCTTCTTCATCAGAGGAGTTAGAACTGTCTCCAGTGCCCGGCTGTCCCACAACACCCATCTTCAGTGTCAGCCAATAGCTGGCATTGGGCTGAGAGGTGAGCACTCCTATGCGTAGCCTGTAAATCCTGCCAGAATCTTTTCATGCAACATTCCAAGGGCAATGGTGACCCTGGAGAAGTGGGAACAGCTGGCTGGCCTTTGGCTGTGGATTAGAGCTGGAGGGCTGAGGTAGCTCTGCATCCAACTCTTGGCTGCAGGTCAGGGAGTGCCTGAATATCATCTCCGTGTTGCTCTACAGCTCTTTGCTACAGGTTGGCCACACTGGGCTCTTCCTCTTCTGAGGAGTCTTCACTGTCACTAATCATGACACATAGATTGAACAACAGCAATTAAAGTTGCAATAACCTGGCCCTGTTAAAAGGTGCAAAGCTCACTGACATGAGGTGCAAAGCTCACTGACATGAACTTTAATAGTGACCACTGAGGCAATGCAATCAGCAGCTCTTTTTACATCTAACCAAGGGAGCTGAGCAAAATAACATTTAACTGGCAATAATGTTCATGTTGAAGTCTGCAGCATGCCTAACTTGAATTACACCAACCAACTATTGATTACAGGTTTTATTATTCGAAAAATGTCCCTGTTTGTAAGGGGTAGGGGAATCTACTATGGAAAGTCAGGAATGTAAGCAAGAATAGCTGGCTAGAATAATATTTGAGCACATTTCTGGTATGTATTATTTGTTTTCCATACAAACATGCTATTTCTTTAAAAAGATTACAGGAAGATTTTCTTCTTATCCTTTCCTTTTGTTCAACAGAATTAGCTCTTTCCAAGTCACCCCTTATTATCCATTTTTGTACAAATCTCATTGTTTATTAAATGTACTAGGGAAAGGCAATGAAGTAATTATACCTTTTGGAATCGTCACTTTTTGTTAACTTTTAACTACAGAGGCAACAGGTGGCCTATAAACCATTGTTAGTGATTTTTTTCTTTCAAAAACCACTTACTTGACAATTTCCTCCAGTAAGTGCTGCTCAAAGGCATTTATTGAAGTGGAGAAATAAAACTTTGGAAGTAAAAGAAAACTGGTGCTTTAATGGATAAAGCTAGTATGACCCAGCAAATGACCTAGACTTTAATTCTCTCCTCCAGTTTTCTGCTAGTATTTACCGGTCTCCTAAGATCTGAACACATGAAGCTGCCTTGTTCCATGCAATCCAGTGGATTTATACATCCAACCCAGTACATTTCTCCTGTTCCAGTCCTTTATTGTTCCAGAAAGTCACTCTGTGCTGTAGTTCACTCCTCATTCATTCCAGTTGAACTAGAATTTCATCAATTGATTGGAAAACATGCACAACACCAGTTTTCTGTTCCTTCCTTTCCATTGTCTATCTCTTGCTTTCTGTATTTTCAACTCACACATCTGGAGATTTGGGTATGGAACCTGGGGAGGACAGGGACCTCAGTGGGGATACAATGCCACAGAGTCCACCCTCCAAAGCATCCATTTTCTTCAAGGGAAATGATCTCTGCAGTCTGGATATGAGCTGTAGTTCGGGGGGAACCCCAGTTCTCACCTGGAGTCTGGCATTGCTAGGGCTTACAACTATTTACAGGTAACACACAGTGTCTCCTAGGCTAATTAGCTATAATGTTTCAGATGTTAACCCTTGAGTGCACAGAACAGTTAACAGCCACATCTGTGTTCCTGAGGTGAACATTGGCATTCCTTCAGCCTCAGGATTCTCACAGTGTGAATGTGAGCTCCTCTCAGGAACCAATCAGTCACTAATTTCCTCTTAGAAACAGGGCTTTGACATGACCAGTGTTGCTGAGAGCCAGTGTTCTGTAATGGTTAAGAATGGCAGTCTGTAATCTGGAGAACTGTCTTTGATTCTCCACATGAAACCTGCTGGGTTACCTTGGACCAGTCACAGCTCTCTCGGAACTCTCTCTGAGGCTACTTAGGGTAGAGAAAAGCAGGGTACAAAAACCAGCTCTTCTTCTTCTTTTTCATCCTCCTCCTCCTCCTCCTCTTCTTCATCTCCTCTCACACTCATTCTGGTAGCCTACTTTATCAACCTACCCTTCTGTAAGCTCAAATCCTCTGTAAGCTCAAACCCTACTTCCAAACATTCACTGGTTTAGCCTTCCTACACACAAGGCAAACTCTGAGACCTAGATAATCTCCCTTTGACAGGTTCTCTCCCAGCTAATACTCTGGAGATACAAACCCTATCTCATCTAAGCTGACAGTGTAACAACTTTTTCTCTCTCACTCCCCACTCCCATATGGATTCTTTGGTCATCCATGGGCCCTGATTGGTTGCATCTATTATAAATATGTTTGCGTCTTTACAAATAAAACTCCTGGCCTAATTCGGTTAATGATGATATTACTGATGGATGTAGAGAGTAGTCACAAATATCAAAAACTGATTTCCTTTTAGCCCAAAACTTTAAAAAGCATTCTTTCTCTAGTTGATCCTGATTATAAATCTGCTGGTCTCTCCAGGGACCAGGCCGCACTAGGCCTTGCTCCCAGTCCTGCACAGATCATGACAGTACAATTGTGATCAGACTTTCCATTTGTTAGAAATGCAAATTGTCTTACCAAGATACTGGAGTCAGACCATCCAATGAAGCAGAATAATCCTTATTGATACACTCTTGCAAGCAGTGGGTGTCTAGCAATCAGTAGGCACACCCGATAATTCAGAAGAGCAAGCATTTATACCTAACCCCGAAGTAAAGGAAAAAAATAAATAAAAGTCCCTACTCTGAACACCATTGGCTGGTATTCAGAATTCACAAAACCAATCTGAACGCCTGAATAAATCACATGTCCTTATATTTGCAGATGTACATAGACACCAGTATAGCTAATAGTATCTCACAGATATTATTGTCTTTGCATACTGTGCATCACATCCTGGTGTGGTACCTGTCATATTTTTAAAGCACATTATTGTTAGATGAAACTGAGCAGTAGTCTACATCTGTAGCGAGTAAGAGGGTTCACTTGGTCACACTCAGAACATGTCTAATATACAGTTTGGCAATAGATTACACAGTTTGTAGATGAAATTCCAGGTGGCTTGGTTTTAGCAGAGAGCCTTCCTTGACAGCTAACAGATACCATTCCACTGCAGGCTTGCTAAAATTCAATATTTACTATATATGTTTTCAATAAACATTTGGAATGTAATTAAGCTACAATCAGTTTTCTATCAGAAGAGCTCCCTAAAAGGTATCTTATAAATTTCTCTTTGACACTGACATTTCAAGGCTCTTATAAAAAACAATCAATAGCTTTAAATTAAAATTTTCTTATTTGGTTTGAAGCGGTTAAACTGAAATTGTTCTCTGGAGGCCAAGGAGTTAATAAATATGTGTTCACTCTATATGGCACACTCCTGTTGACTGTTAAAGAGAATAAGAATAACCCAGAACCACCAGGCACTGGAATTCTCTCAGAATTAAAACTGAGATCAGTTCCCCCGGAGAAAATGGTTGCTTTGAAGGGGGAATTCTATAGAATCACATCCCACTGAGGTCCCTCCCCTCCCTAGAGGGCAGACTCTATGACATCACATTCCTGGTGAGCTCCCTGCCACCATCAAACTCTGCCATCCCCAGGGACCACTCCCAAATATCTAGGAATTTCCCAGTCTGCAGTTGCCAGCCCTCGGCATGGTAGAAGTGGTATATTATACTTTAATGATACTGCTTTTACAGCCAATTCAGCTCTGAACAGGGTCACACAAAGATTAAAAAAAGAAAAAAAAGAAAAGAAGGGCCCCGGTCACACAGGAGGATTAGATCTGCAAGAGGGATGGATCGGGGGTGCATCACACCGGAACATCTGCTGTCCGATTCTGCTGCCGCGCTTCTCTTTTGATGCGGCTCAAAAAAGCCACACTTTAGCCGCGCCTTTCCCCCCAGTGTGACCGGGGCCAAGGAAATTTATTTAGTGTGTCTATATAATGTAAAATTTAGTGATTTTTAATTTTAATTGACTGAGAAAAGAACTTGGCAAACACCAATGTAATATTAAAATCCACCCCTGCTAAAAAGAGTCCTGGATATAGGGTTTTATCCAACTATCTCTTGCATTGTTAAGCAAATCACAGTTGAACAGACAATGTTGAATGGTGTTTTATGATCCATGTTGTTTTAATTTGTTGTTTTAAAGTTGTTTTTAGTTGTATTATATATTGTATTGATACTGATGGAACCCGGCCTGATCCTGCTTGTGGGGAAGGCAGGATACAAGTTCAATAAAATAATAGATAAATAAAAATAATCAGGCCCTCAGAACCACAGTACTCTGCAAAAGAGTATAGAAGTTGGCGCAGGCCTACGGGGGTTCTAGAGAGTAGCATAGTATCATCAGCATATAGTAAGATGAAGATAGAAGTTTGTGACAATACAGGGGAGTGAAATTGTTGGTGATCCCCAGCCCAAAGAATCTTGCTGTCCTCAACTAGGCCCAGGGCCTTTTTGGCCCTGTCTCCAACTTGGTGGAACACTCTTCTGGTAAAGATCGGGGCCCTGAGGGACTTGTTACAGTTCTGCCGGGCCTACAAAACAGAGTTGTTCTACCAGGCATATGGCTGAGGGCAGTGATGGGCTCTATCTTGACAGTTTCCATCTCAGATTGGCCTCTCCCTTTCTTCCTTCCTTTCTTTTCCCCATCTCTCCCCATTCCCCTCCCCCTTTACTTCTCAACAGACAACTATACCTTACTCCCCCCTGAGATTTTATGCCATCTTTTAGCTGTACAGTGGGGTATATTTATTTATTATATATTTTATTGTAATTATGTATTAGTCTTATGAACTGAATGTTTTTACAAATGATATTACCCACTCTGAGCCTGGCTTCCAGGGAGAGTGGGTTATAAATCCTGTTGTTGTTGTTGTTGCTGCTGCTGTTAAGGGTCTGATTCAGTATAAGGCAGCTTCATGTGTATGTATATATGTGTACCATAAAGAAACTCTGTATATTTGCTCTATGAAGCCAGTGATAGCTTTGTGGGTCTGTTTCAGGTTGGGAGCAGAGTGTAATACTTAACCCCCACACCCCATGCTGATCCAAGTTGGGGTCCTGTTTGTCAAAACCTTTCTTTTGACGTCATCTTTCTCCAGCTTGTATACAATTTCTTTTTTAAAAAACTGCTTCAGAAATCCAGACACAGAATTTCCAGCATCATGTAGTTTCCCCCCCTGAGATGTTATAGCTGTTAGGTAGGCTGCTAAAGGCAATGGGCTGAGATGAGAAGCAAGTGGACTCTCGGATAATACAAAGTGATCGGAGATAGGAGGATCATACCTAGACACCAGAGGATGAGGCCAGAAGGCCAATAGGATTACATTTAACAATAAAGTTCAGACTTGATGCAGGAGTGATCGACTGCACAGCTGCAGCGCACCTTTTTAATTTAATTTTGATTTGCAACATACACAGTAACATAGTGTTGGATCCCAAGCATTCAAAATAACTCCACGTTGGAAAGCAAGCAAGGTTTATTTCAAAGCGTTGGTTTAACCAGAACAGGACATGGTTAGGAATAACTACAGGTAACCAGGGAAAGCATAATATAGACATTTGAACCAGGTAAGGACCAATGAGCCCAGTTCCCGCTGGCGGGAATAGATCATACAATTCGCGCCCATTGCATGGGAACGCAACAGTTCTATAATGTCAACACAGGTTCAGTTCACATGCTAGATACCCAAAACATTCTAGGCGGAGCTTTCCTCCTACAACCAGCTGCACGACCTTGGCGAGTTCCGCGGACTACATAACATAACTCAAGCAAACAAGGAATGAGAGGGGGGGTGAAGGATACTACACAGGAACCGGAATGACAATGGCAGCTAGCTGACATACTGCCCCCTCAAAAATACTCATTAACCACCACCTCCCGGAAGATCCGGGAGACCTCCCGGCTAGCCCGGGAGATTTTCCGGGAGACCTCCCGGTTTGCCACGGGCATCGTCTGTGGAACTCCTGGAGCAGATAAGGGGCCCGAATATCCCCTACTTCCACCCATTCGCGGTGCTGGGGTCCGAAGTCAACCCATTGGATGAGATACCAAAGTTTACCACGTTTCAACCTGGAATCAAGAATGTCATCAATCTCAAAATGTTCCGCACCCTCCAACACGATGGGAGGGGGAGGGGCATGGGCAGGCCTCCATGCACAATGACCAGGATCCTTTTTTAGCAAGCTCATGTGGAACACAGGGTGTAGAGCTTTCAAATTCTTAGGCAATTCAACTTCAACAGCAACATTATTCAAAATACGGCATACTTTAAATGGCCCAATAAATTTCCAACCTAATTTTTT
>NW_015167141.1:85943-142023 GCF_001447785.1 Gekko japonicus | reverse complement strand
CTCTAGGACATCCCTGATTTTCCCCGGGTCCATTTCCAGCCCCCCCCGAGATTCTATATCCCAGAAAGTCAATATGAGTTTGGTGAAATTCACACTTAGAGAGCTTGGCAAACAGTTTGTGCTTATGTAACGTTTTTAGTACATCACGGACCAACTTGACATGCGAGGGGAGGTCCTGGGAATACAGTAAAATGTCGTCTAAATAAATAAGCACGCCCTTAAACAAATAGTCATGCAGGACCTCATTAATCAAGTTCATGAAGACCCCCGGAGCCTCCTTGATCAGCACTCGAAAGTAAGCATCTCTGAGATCAAGTTTAGAAAAGATTTTCCCTTTGGTGGCTTCCGCGACCAAGTATTTGATCAATGGGAGGGGGTACGCGTTAGTGGTAGAGACTGCATTTAACCCCCTGTAGTCAGTGCATAAACGTAGCCCCCCATCTTTCTTTTTCCGGAAAAGAACTGGAGCTGCAAACGGGGAAGAAGCAGGGTGGATAAAACCCCTGGCCAGGTTTTTGTCGATGAACTTGCGTAGTTCCAATTTTTCTGCTGGCCCCATGGCATAAATTCTCCCTTTGGGAAGTTTAGATCCAGGCAACAGTTCGATTCCGCAATCGGACTTGCGATGCGGAGGTAACTCGTCAGCCTCCTCCTCCCCAAAAACCTGTGCCAAGTCATGATATTCGGGGGGTAGGGAAGCTAGTTCCTCTGCATTCAGTGTGGCACACAGGAAGTTTAACAATGGTGGGGGCCCCCAATCCGTGTCCCATCGGTGCCTGTGCCATTTTGGAGAAACAAATTCAATCCTGCCTTCCTCCCAGAGCATGTAGGGATCATGGGAATACAACCACGGGGCTCCCAGCACCAGACAAAACTGAGACTTTGGGGTTACAACAAAAGTTCTTTCCTCCCAATGTGACTAGCGGAGCAGTCGAAACCAGAGCTGCCTCCGTAGTTGTTGGGTTCCCCTCAGTCCCACTCATGACGGCCGTCAGAATTGGGACGATAGAGAAAGAGGATTCCTAACAAAATGTTGGATCCCAAGCATTCAAAATAACTCCACGTTGGAAAGCAAGCAAGGTTTATTTCAAAGCGTTGGTTTAACCAGAACAGGACATTGTTAGGAATAACTACAGGTAACCAGGGAAGGCATAATATAGACATTTGAACCAGGTAAGGACCAATGAGCCCAGTTCCCGCTGGCGGGAATAGAATATACAATTCGCGCCCTTTGCATGGGAACGCAACAGTTCTATAATGTCAACACAGGTTCAGTTCACATGCTAGATACCCAAAACATTCTAGGCGAAGCTTTCCTCCTACAACCAGCTGCACGACCTTGGCGAGTTCCGCGGACTACATAACATAACTCAAGCAAGCAAAGAATGAGAGGGGGGGGGGTGAAGGATACTACACAGGAACCGGAATGACAATGGCAGCTAGCTGACACATAGAAAAGGCAACTTGGTGAGAACGTGTACCTCTAACTTTAAAATAGAAAAGACCTGTGGAAAAATTACCCTGATTCTGTCTGCTCAAAACGGAGATGAATAGTGGCCAGAGGATGAATGGGAGCTGAGTGAGTGTTGCTGTGTTTTTGCTTCTTCTGGGAAATTTTTTGTTTTTTCTCTCTGACAAGGACTTATAATGGATAGAAGAAATTTGTTTGGTAACTTGGAGGACTATTAGAACTTGCATAAATTAGACTGAACTGTGTAGTAAAAATGGCATCTACAGGAGGAAATTGACGAAAACATGGAGGTGGGAGAACTGACTGTTGAGCAATTTCTGAGAGTTTTGAGGGAAGAAATACAGAAGGGTTTTAAGGAAGCTTGTGCAAAAGCATTGGAAAAATCATATAACTCACAGTTGGAAATAGAGAATGAGGAAGAGACGAGACATTGTACTCAAAGTGTTGAGGAGAATTTGGATGCTTACCAAGTGAAGGTGTGCGTTGAGACCCAGCCCCTGCCTATTAAAAGTGTGGGAAAAATACCAACAAGACTGTCTTATTCAAAGATGGACTTATCAAAAAGGAATGTGCAAAGACTCTGTTTTAAGGAAGGAAGGAACAAACTTGGGGGAAAAGAGATTAAAATGACGTGCATGGAAATTTAAAATGGACAATAAAATACTGAAGTTAGAGCTGCTGAAAGTTAAAGAAGGGAGGCTAGATTTAAATTTTCACACATTTAAAGAGAAAAGACATGTTGACATGCTGGTACAAAAAAGCAAAATGCAGATACATGGGGTAAAAATTAAGCTATATGAAGGGGGATGAAATGTTTGGTTTTTTTCTGATACATGCTTGGCTGGAAAAATGACTCTAAAACCTCTGTTAAGGGGATACTGAATATAAAGAATAAGTCTGTGATAAGTAAAAAAAAAATTCCCCCCTTTAGTGGTAAACAATATAAGATAGACTAGGTAAGAAAGAAAATTTCTTTTCTTTTCTTTTCTTTTCTCCCCCCCCCTTTTTTGTTCCTTATGGATATATGCCCATCTGGGAAGAATTCGAAGTAATTAGTAGGATATCATATTACAGTGTCGAAAGTTATGAAAAATATTCCTGAAGAGAACAAGGTCAAATCTTAAATTAAGACAATTAAAAATAATTTGAATAAAATGTGTAATTTAAAATTTAAAAGGTGATGTAATAGAAGGGGCTTAGTTGTGGTAGCATGTTGAAGTAGACAGGATGACAGTGGCGAAGTGATGTTTGAGATAAATTAGGTAGGGAATAATATTTTTCCTTATATATATAAATCTAATAGGGAATAACTGGAAATAACTAGTAGGAAAGTTGTGAGAATCTTGCCTAATGGGAATTAAAAACCAATCTCCACAAAATGTGCAATTTGACTTCCAATCTATGGTGACATACAGGGAGACGCATCTCCCGGGCGCCCTGGGGATGCAAACTGCACACCAGAGTGTAGGAGGGGGTGCGATGGGTTGCGACCCCCCCAGAGCCTTGGTAAATGGCTCCTAGCCAGGGGGCTTTTGAGGGGCGACCTCTTTGATGGCACAATGCCAGAGAATTGAGGCACTCCTCTGCCCTGAAGGTCCTGCCACTGAGTGACCGTATGGTTCAAGTGATGCTGACCGGGACAAGCGTTGGAGATCGGGTGAAAGAACGATGCCGAGCGAGGCCAGTTGGCCAACAACGAACTGTGATTCAGGTTGAAGCGAGCATGAAGATTTAAAAAGAAAGCTGCCCCCCTTATAGAGCGACGGGAAGCGAGTGGGGGAGGGCCCCCTCCCAAACGCATAAACGAAAACACGGAATAAAGAGGGGGGAGCGGAAAAATAAGTGTTTGAAACTGTTTTAAGAGACTTACCAGAGCGCAGACAAGCGTTTGGGTGATTATCAGAGTCTCTAGCAACTTTTTGATAAGTAAACAAATCCAAAAAGATGGCGGGGAAGAAACCAGAGAAAGAAAAACTTTTGAAAGCAAAACTAGTGGGTAGTCCTCGAACGGAAGAGACCACTGAGCTTTCAAAAATGTTGGCTGATTCCTTGTGCCCTCTGCTGGATGAGATGACTAATATCAAGCAACAAATGTCAACAATTGGCCAGAGTTTGGCCTCACAGCAGCTTCAATTGATGCAGTCGTTAAAAGTAACGGAGCAAATGGGGGAGAAGGTGAAGGAAATGGACACCAATACTAAAAAAAAGTTAAGAAAAAGGTGCAAAAGCTGGAAATGAAGCAAGCCATGAAAGAGTCACAACTTTTACAGCTGCAAATGGAGAAAGCCAATTTGGTCCTACGGTTTCAAGGGGTCCCATAAATCAAAGGAGAGAATCTGAAGCAACGGTTGAGTGAAGCAATAGCCCCAATGACAGATTTGACAGTGGAATATCTTTACACCAAGATGGGTGTGGTCTATAGGTCCTATTCCTTATACATCAAGAAAAATAATCTGCCTGGGGAAATAGTAGTCAGATTCTCGAAGAGACATGTGAGAGACTCTATCTTGAAAGCAACTACGGGAACTCCCTTGAAAATTGGGGACAACAACATTAAGATTTTAAAAGACATCCCATTTGACATAAGACAGAAGAGAAAGAATTATAAAGAACTAATCCTTTTTCTACAAACAAATGGCATTAGTTACAGATGGTTAATCCCAGAATGCATCATTTTCAAACTCCACGATAAAAAAGAAAAGATTGACTCTGTTCTTAAGGCATGTGATTTTCTGCGAACATAGCTCAGGGAACTAGCGGAGGATGAGAAGGAAGAAGAAGAAAGCAAATCTGATGGTGAGTTAGGCTCGGGGTCTTCGGACGAGCCCTCTGAAAAGTGGGCGGCTGCCCCCAAAAGTCCATACAAATTGAGGATTAGAAAACAGAAGAATAAATAGTGGCTGAAGGACTCTGATTTGTGCTTGAAAACTCTGAAATAACTTTGAGATGCTCTGGGGTTTTCTTTAAGCAGTTAAATGAATAGTTCAAAGATAATTAACTTAGCATAACCGACTATGTTCATTGTTTTATTAGCTTTTTAAAGTAACATTGAGATAAGCTGATGTATTGATCTCCTACTCTTGGGTTTTTAGTTACTAGTGGGTCTTTTTTCTTTCTCCTTAGATGTATTTCCCCTTCCCATATTTTTGGTTGTAGTTTGTAAAAAATCAATTAAAAAATTCCCCTTAGGGGGATCCAAAAAACACACACCAAAATGCACAATTTGAACTTAAAAGGTGGTGGTAACAGAATGAGTGTTTAGTTGTGATCTCTTATAACCTTATTGCTAAGCTGTAATAAGATGTAGTAAAAGTGACTTGAAAGGTTTATTACTCCTGCTCCAAATCTAATTGGGAAAATTGAGTCTATAATCCTAACTATAATGGGCTAAAAATTAATTTAATATATATATATATATATATATAAGTAAGAAAGTAAGACTCCGGAAGTAAATGGTAATGAAATGGGATTAATAGTTTGAGAAGTTGTTAGAACCTTGCTTTGAGAGAATAATGTTGATTCTGAATGGTGACTTGAAAATTAACCTGTAATATCAATTTGAATAATTTGTAAACCTAACTTAAACAAAATGTGTAGCTGAACAAAATGGGAAGTTAAATCTTAAAAGACGGTTCTATCAGAAGTGGTGAAATGTTACAAATATTGTTGTTGTTGTTTTTCTTTGCCTGGCTATGTTACTGTATAGAAAATATTCCTAGTGTATGTTTGTAAATTTGTTTGTGTCTTTGGTCTATATGTTTGTGGTGTATGTGTTTATTATCTTTGAAAATCTAATAAATATTTTATTTAAAAATCAATAACGTTCAGTGATTCTTAAAAGTACAAAAGCAAAACACTGGTTTTAAAGGTGACACCAAATTTCATGTAAAAAAGTGGGGTATAAATAAAATATTGAAACAAAGGTAAATGATTTGAAATCAAAGAGACATATCTCCTCCAAGACCACTTACAAAAGGAGATCAATATTTCATTTGGCTTCCCTCATGAACAAATATTCTCTGTTCCAGGAGTCCCCTACCCAGGGTTCATTTCATAGAAAAAGAGGTGCAGGAGCTCATTAGCATAACTTATTAGCATAACTTGTTTCCATATGCCACACCCCCTGACATCACCGGAAGTTTGCCAGAAGGCAACACCCAGATCTGCCCTCACAGAGGAGAGAGAGCTTGTACCTGAAGGCGGGGGGGAGGGGGCTCTGCAACTTACCTGGTTGCTTCTTGCTCCTTGTGGCCCAACTGAGGGCTGCTGGGAGCGGGGGTTGGGCTTGTTGCATGTGCCCACCCCCTGGGCTTCTTACTGCCAGAGCTCCGTTCCTGTGTGCTTCCGCAGGAAATGACCCCTGCCCCTAACTTTTTGAGCCGGTGAACATCTGGGAATTCTGACACAGGGTGGTAGGTGCAACCACAAAATGGCTGCTACGGGAGACACACACAGAGGAAGCCCAAAGAAGGGGAAAGAAGAGTAACTTTTAAAAATGCCCTGGGATAGTGAAAAGAGAGGAAAAAACAAACACTACGGTGGCAGCTTGTCCTGGAACAATGTTATTTATATCTGCACGGCCAATCAGATCCCTAATACTGATCAGAAGCTCTGCTAGGCTGTAGCCCCACTTTTGAAAAACACTTGGTAGGTGCCAGATGAGATTTTAGTAGGCACCATGGTGCCCGCATACATCATGTTGGGGACTCCTGCTCCACTCCCTTAAGAAAACAGATACATTTTGTAGTAAACACACACTGAAAGCAGTGCTCATCATCTGCACTAAAGGATTTTCGATGCAAAACCTAGAGTATTCATACCTGATATCTACAAATCATAAACTCATTTTAGCTTCTTAGCTGTTCCATCAAATAGTTTAATGTTGATATCATAAAGCCAAAAAGCTATGGAAAGGTTTTTTTTTTAAGTAAACATTATTTCCGTTACAATGTACTTTATGATAAATTGTATCTCTTCAGGTCCACCTTAACTAGTGTTGGGGTTGTTAACAGAGAAAGCTTGTGTGTGGTCACAGAAAGAAACAAGTGGGAACCCGCAAGAAACTACTTCCACCCTTGGCACTCCACTCACCCCCACCTTTCGCAGTTCTCCCTTTCTATCCCCCAGCCTTTGTATTCATTCATCCCCACCCTTGTTGCTCTCCTCACCTACCTTCGCCCTTTGCACTCCACTGACCCCTCACCTTTGCAGCTCTCCCTATCTACCCCACCCATGACACTCCACTACCTCCACCCTAGACATTCACTCACCTCCCAACGTTGCTCTCTTTCCACCACCCACCCACGACACTCCTCCCACTCCACCTTTGCAGTTCTCCCTATCTGCCCCCATCCTTGACACTCCACTCTCCCCCTACCCTTCCCATTCATTTCCCCACCCTTGCTGCTCTTCCCACCCACCTTCCAGCAGTCCAGCGGTAGGCTGCTGGCTTGGTGGGGAGGTGGCAGCAGTTATGAGAAAAGGAATCACATCCTCGCCATTAGCTGCATCTCTCAGGTTGCCATGTGTGCTGCTGCTGGACCCAGCACAGCTCTCAGGCTGCTGCAGTGCCGATGCTGAGCCCAGTACAGCTCATGGGCAGTTGTACCACTGCTGGGCCCAGTGCTCCGTGGGCCCAGTGCAGCTCCTGACCTGCTGGGACCCATTATGTAGGGGGGATTTTTTTTATTTGAGGGGGACATTTAAACCTCTTACTGTTTTTTAAGTCAGATTTTTCTGCATACCTGGAGAGTACCCCAAGTGTGCAGAAAAATCTCTTTAGCCTCCATATGGCCTCGATCCGTGGACTGAGCTTTCTGCAGATGAGGGCCATAGGTGGCTATTAGAATGAAACATATGAAACCCAATCATCCAAGGTAGCTTGATACATATTAAGTATATAAACCATTGGTTTCAATATGTATTTTTCACATAGTTAATGATGGTAAGTATTGTGTAAAATGACACTTCAGCTCACATATCTGTGTAAAAGTCTACAACTTTGCACGGTGAATGTTGAATTTGCATTCTGTGAATGCTCAGACGTTAACCTAAAATTACTTTTACAGGTAGCCAAAAGGCTGCAGCACAAGTGTTTCTTAATTTCCAGTATGCATAGGTAATAAGATGTCAGAAACAAAGGACTGTGGGAGAGGGGCACTGAGAAAGCAGCCATATTCAATTAAGATGCCAGGAATATTCTGGAATCTGGCTGGAAATTTCCCACAAGCATACTGTATGGAGAATCTCTGTCCTTTTGTGAGAGGTCAGAACACAATGATGGGGTGAGATGAGAAATGCTGGAATTCTTTGGAGGGTTGAGGTGAGTTGTGCCTCAGTGGGAGAAGGCCACAAAATGGCAGAGAAAGGTAAAAACGAACAGAACCCAAAGAATGAATCTGGACACTTTTAAGAGTATTCTGCCTACCTCTTATTTGTTCTGGATGGGCTACTGACAGTCATTGTTAAGAAGAAAAGAAGTGCCTTACAGATTCTGGCAGCCCCTGACTCGTGTAATTCTAATTTTTAGAGACCTACAAAGCCGAGACACAATCAATCTAATAGCAATTCATCCTGGCATGCTCCTTAATCCTCTGCACTCCACTCCAAAGTTCAAGTCTTCTCCAGTTTAAAAGGGCACAGCACTTATTGGTTCTCTGCAAAGGAAACCATTACAGTTCTTTAATTCTGTGCCAGAAGACAATCAGTTCCACACAGCGGTAAACAGTGCCCTGCAAGATTTGGCAGCTGAGAAGCAGCAGAAGCAGAGAGAGTGAGAAAGGGCTATGTTGTTGAACTGAGAGAGATATCAATACCTTGCACAGTCAAAAAAGGAATTCCGCATCAAATTACTACATACAGTAAGGTAGTGATCTTGATACCAGAGAATGTGATTCTGTAATGTATAAATCCTGCTATTTTCACCTCTTTCCTGACAGGAAAGAGAATGTAATCATTCTCTAAGTGCACCCAAGAGGCATGTAAACTTTATTTTTTTTAACTTTTCAATCTGAAAACATGTACACAGACCCTTGTGTCCTGAGTATCTGAAGATGGCATTTCTTTGGGGAATTCTTCTTTCTTCTAGTTTTTTAATCTGTTCTTTTTTCTGCTTCACTGTTCATCATCTATATTTTTCCTGTTCAGTTAAAATAGCTTCCATCATTCTACTGGTGGACATCAATGTCTTAGTGGTCAGGTCACTCATTACTACGCATGGTGTCAGACTTCTCATTTTATTACTCAGTGAGTATTGCCTTTACTTTTCCCTACCTCCCCCAGACATACTCTTCTCTACCTTCTCCATGAACAAAAGCATGTCATGCCAAGTATTTCTAATATTTAGCTCCAATTTTTTAAAAATATTTAACTCCAATGATGAACAAAGAGACCACAAAATAGGCATTCAAAAAGTAATAGATATCTGCATTAAACAATAAACCATAAAATACAGCAAGTACCTCTGGGGTACTTGACGAATATCCCCACAAATTACATATTCTTGTAAGACGAAATTCAGTTAATGAAACCCAGAGTGATTAAATTGCTACAAGCATATTTCCTTCAGAACACAAATCAAATGTTGAACATTAGCATAATGTATCAAATTATCTTAATGAAAGAGAAACATCTTAAGACATCAAGCCCCTGAACAAATAGGACAGGCATTTACTTTAATGAGACGAATATACATATAATTGATGACATTTTCATAGGAACAACTGTCAATGCTTAGTTTTGCTCCTCTCTTGCACAATTACCTTTAATAAAGTACGAATGTATAATGTGTATCTTCAGTTAATTTAACCATTCATTTATGCAATAAGACTTTAACTCAAAATTCAATCCCACTGCAATCAAAGAGACTTGAGTACCTTTAATGTGTCTTAAATTAAGGATTAGGTTTCACTTTGAGTTAGACCAAGATAGGGGCGGTTGGATATGGAGATAAAAAAATCACATTGGGTTGTATTCCAAGAGCATCACTATACACAAAATAATAAATCACTAGGAAACAACTGTCATCAATTGCCATAAGGGATAATAATTGATATATGGAAGCATTATAAAGTATTGCAACTAATGTGTGGGTGTTAAGTGTAGTCAAATCTCTTCTAACTCATAGAGATCCCATGAATTAATATCCTCCAAAATGTCCTGTTGTTAGCCTTGCTCAGCTCTTGCAAACTGAAGGTTGTGTCTTCCTTTATTGTCAAGCCACCATACGTTGGGTCTTCCTCTTTTCTTGCTTCCTTCAACTTTTCCTACTATGTTTGTCTTTTCTAGTGACTCTTGTCTTCTCATAATGTGACCAAAGTACAATAGCCTCAATTTAGCCATTTTAGCTTCTAGGGAGAGTTCAGGCTTGATTTGAACCCACTCATATGTCTTTTTGGACTTAAAGTTGTGTAATTCCCCAGTAGTCACTACTTTTGTCTTCTTCATATTCTGCTGTAATCCTGGCACTTTCTGCTTTAACCTTTATCAGTAGTCGTTTCAGGTCTTCAGGTTTTCTACCAGTAATGCGGTGTCATCTGTGTATCTCACATTGTTAATGCTCCTTCCACCAATTTCACTCCACTTTCATCGAAATCTAATCCAGTTTTCCTTATATGTTCTACATATAGATTGAAGACGGTGGGAGATAAAATACATCCTTGTCTGACACCTTTGCCAACTGGAAACCATTCCATATTCTTTCCTAACAGTGGCCTCTTGTCTGGAGTACAGGTTGCATTTCAAAACAATCAGATGCTGTGGCAGACTCCTTTCCTTTAAAACCAGCCATAGATTTTCATGATCCACAGTCAAAACCTATACTGTAATCCATGAAACACAAACTGATTTTCTTCCAAAATTATCTTGTATACTCCAATAACCGACGTAAACTTGTAATATGCTCTCTAGTGCCTCTTCCTTTTCTGAATCCAGCTTGAACATCTGGCATTTCTCATTCCATATATGGCAACAGTCTTTGTTGTAAGATATTGAGCATCATTTTACTTGCATGAGAAATTAATGAGATGGTCCAATTGTTGTTGTCGGTCTTTGACATCTCCTTTTTTGGAACTGGATTGTAAATTGAGCATTTCCAGTCTGTGAGCCATTGTTTTGTTTTTCATATTTGTTGGCACAATCTTGTTAAGATTTTGATAGACTCTGTTTCTGAGGCTTGGAATCGATATCCCATCTACTCCTGGTGATTTGTTTGTCCCAATTGCTCTGAGTGCAGTTTTATCTTCACTTTCTAAAACTGTAGGTTTTCCTTCAAAAGATTCTTCTTGAAAGGAATCTGTCATTCTTTCATTCTTTTTGTACAGTTCTTTGGTGTATTGTTCCCATCTTTTCTTTATTTTGTCCTATTCAGTTAATGTATTTCCATGGTGATCCTTCAGCATGCCTAAACATGACTTACATTTTCCATCGATTTCTTGGATCTTTTGGAACAGATCTCTTTATCCTCCTTTCTTGCTGTTCTCTTATTTTTTCACATTGATTATTATAATAGTTATCTTTGTCTCTATGTGTGAGTCACTGGAATATTGCATTTAGAATTTTGATTCTGTTTCTGTATGTCGTTTGCAATTTTAAGAGTTCCATCAGTTATCCATCAAGCCTTTTCTTTTGGCTATAACAATAGTCTTTGCGCATTCTTCCTTGATAATATCTCTGGAGTCAACCCATAGTTCTGGTTCACGTTCACTTGAACTTAGTAATGCAAATCTATTCTTTACATTGTTTTAAAACTCTTCAGAAATACTGCTTAGATTGTATTTTGGCACTATGATTGTTTTGGTGTTTTCCTTCAGCTTTATTCTAATTTTCAATATTAACAATTCATGGTCTGTACCACAATCGGCTCCTGGTATTGTTTTAGCAGAGAGAACAGAGCTTCTCCATCTTCTGCTTCTGATTATGTAATATATTTCTATATTGGCCATTCAGTGATGTCCACATATACAGTCATCTGTTTGGGTTGCCTGAAACATGTGTCTGCAGTGAACAGATTGTTATCTTCACAGAATTCTGAGTCACTTTCCTGATCCATTTTGATTCTGCTTTGCTTCCTACTTTTGCTTTCCAGTCACCTATGATTATCAGCACATCTTGCTTAGGTGTGTGATTGATTTCTTCCTGGACACTTGCACAAAAGCTTTTAATTTCTTCCTCTTCAGCATCTGTAGTTGGAGTGTAAACTAGAATAATGGCTATATTGATAGGATTTCCATGAAATCTGATTGATATTATTTGGTCAGCATTACAGCCCCTGACTGTCTGTGCTATGCTACATCTTTCCTCACTTTTAGAGCAACTCTGTTTCTTCTATGTTTGTCATTCTTTGAGTAAAACACTTTGTAAGTTTCCAACTGGAAACGTCCTAATCCAGTTCATTTAGTTTGCTCACTCCCAGGATTGCAGTGTTTAAACGTTCTATTCCTCGTTTTACAGTTTCAAGTTTACCTTGGTTCAGACTTCTCACATTCTATGTTCCTATTATGAAAATATAATAATATAATAGGAACATTGCAACTAATACTTATGATAAAACACTTATCATAACTAAATTTATAATGAAACACCAAGAATAATCCATCACATATAATAATAATAAATTTCCAAGGTCTTCTCACAAGATTCAGTGATGCTAATCTAGGTAAACAGGATATTGTTTTGAAGGAGTTTCTAACAACTTTGAAATATTAAAATGCTTCATCTAACTTTGCTGAAGTCCAACCTTTTATATCGACCTAACACATTTTTATTCTTCCTTTCCTCCAAGGAGCTTACACAGTGTTCATAGCTTTTTTTCTCTCCTCTAAATTATCTTTGTAAGGTTGAGGTATGGTGCGACTGGTACCAGTGAACTTCATGACTGAGTAGGAATCTGAACAGGTTTCCACAGGCCCAGCAACAACACTTCAACCACCATATAATTCATGCTTATAACTTTCTTCTAAGATCCTTTATTATTAAGCTTGTATGACCAAAGGTCTTGAGCAAAAAACCAACACTTCACAACAGGGCAAAGAAGCAGAACCAAAGTTACAAAAAACGACAGAACAGGCAAAAAGCAAACTACAGAACAATAAAATACATGTATCTCATAAAATTCTAAAACACATTGGATAAAATATAACAGTGGACCTATACAATTTCTTATAAGGTCAGCAAGATAATACTCATTTTTGCAACAGGAAGAGTTATTTCTGGATCAAAATCTGCTAGCAATAGATCTACCACCCAGGACTCAGGAAACTGATATCTGGACAGAATAGGGATAATCCAAAGAGCCCTGGGGACAGTCCATTGATCACAGAATAACAAAAGGTGGCCTACAGTCTCTATTGCACCAGATACACAGCCTCAGAAGCAGTCTGAAAATGGGTTTTTAGGAAATTGACCTCTCACTTCTGCTATCAGCCGAACATTCAATCTGACAAGCATAAAGGCACACCTGTGGTTTGGGATTGTAAAACGTTTCAAATATAAGGGAAAGGTCAGAGAGGGAGGGATCCCTAGTGCAGAAGTGGAGCATACATGCCTTGCCCAGATTAATGCACTAGCATGTTCAAGGTCAATCACCCTCATCCTGATCAACTTTGATGCTTCCTGATAATCCTTATTCCTGAGAATTATGAGGGAAAGGCCAAGAGACTGAAGCCTACGATCTACACACCTCTCCCAAGCATTTTTGAAATTGTCTTCCTTTCAAAGGTGCAAAAGCCCCCCTTGGGCATTGGGTAATGAAAAAAAGGACCTTCCGCCTCAGCCTCAGATTAAAGGCAGCAATCCAAGCCCTTGACTCAAATGAGCGCTGTGCAAACTCTATTCTGAATGAAGTTCCTGCCATCCATCGCCAGAACTGAAGAAGTGTGCATGAGAACATAATATATGAAGACCCCTGCTGGATCAGACCAATGGTCCATCCAGTCCAGCATCCTGTTGTTAGAAACAAAATTTGTCTTTCTCAGCCACTCCAAGGAACACATCAAAGAAAGTCAGTCTGGAGTATCCTTTAGTTGAACTTTATTGACAATAAAGAGAGTCAAATCAAAGTCTCTCCTTCGTTCCCATAGGCCAAGGAAATTGAAGGTTACATTCTTCCAGAATGCCTACTACACATGAGCTTGTTCCCCTCCCAAACCAACATGAACATACATTGTGTGTGCATTAAAATTAGCTAATTAACTATGCAGGGCAGGTTAGGTAATATTTATGATCTGATTTCACATGCATGGTTGGTTAGTGCCAGTTTGGTGTAGTGGAGAGCCAGTTTGGTCTAGTGTTCAAGTGTGCAGACTCTAATCTGGGAGAACCGGGTTTGATTCCCCACTCCTCCACTTGCAGCTGCTGATGTCACCTTGGGTCAGTCACAAGCTCCGGCACAGCTGTTCCTGAAAGAGCAGTTTGTGTCAAGAGCTCTCTCAGCCCCACCCACCTCACAGGGTGTCTGATGTGGGGAGGGGAAGGGAGAGGAGTTTGTAAGCCGCTCTGAGACTCCAAGTGAAGGGCGGGGTATAAATCCAATTTCTTCTCTTCTCTATTTCACCAAGGCCATCTTGGCTTGTTTACATCCCCCCCCCTTTCATCTTATCTTTAGCCCTGCAACTGTGTTTTGCCTTTTCAGACAGACTACAGTTCTGTATTGTTCCTTACCTCATAGCTACTTCAGCTGATTTTAACTAGTTAACTTCCCTCACTGTCTCACACAGGTTCCATTCAGACAGGCAGCTAAACCTGTCATTAGCCTGGCTCTAATTTGATCCTGATCTTTTTAATCCATCGTTGCATGACCAGACAGCCCCCCCAGTGAATTGTCTTACTGCGCGCTGCCTCCGCTGTGGATTGTCTAGACGGCGTCCACTGAATGAGACACACATGGTGGCTTTTTTAAAAAAACAAAAGTGTGCGCATGCGCATAGGTATGATATCATGGCCTTGTTTATCTGCGCATGTGCAGAATCAAGATTTTTTTTTAAATGGTGCCCATTCGGGATGGTCTGACGTCAGACCATCCCGAACGGGCGCCATTTTTTAATTGTGCGCTGGAACGATCAGACAGGGAAAGTCCGCAATTGGCCCGTCAGGAACAGAAAACTCCAGATTTTAACTAGTACCTTTTTAGTACGGCTTCGAAGCACGGCAAAATGGGATGCTCATGGAAGACAGATGTTTCCCAGATGTTGATGTCTGGACATTACATTTAAATCCATGAGGCACTCGTGTCACGGACTGCATGGTCAGGATGCATCCGGTCCAGGCGTGTGGTGAGACGTCGCCCCATGAGTAGTTCCACTGGGCTGCAGCCGGTGGAGGTGCATGGTGTTACCCGCTGGCTGGAGAGGAAGGTCACGAGCCAGTGGTTCCAGTCTCCCTGGACGATCCACAACTTTTCCCTCTTAAGCTTAAGGCCAGCATTGTGGAACCTTTGCAGAATGGTATGGAGGTGGATGGTGAAGTTTCCTAGCCTCTTGCTTGGCAGTAACCATTTTCTCTGTTTCAGAAACATTTTGATTCCATTTCAGGCCAAGCAGTGCACTGTGCAAATGATTTTAGGGTGCTGCTTATAAGAAGGGCGACTGGGCTTGTTTTCTCACTGGATGCCCAACTACCCATCTGTGGGAGGGGGCTGACTGCTAATACAGGATGCTCCGCCAATGCAAATTGCCTTTCAAAAGATCAACTGGTATTAAATCAGGCCCAGGGGCTTTGCCTGATCACTTTTGCTTAATTAGAGAGCCTACTGTCTCTGAGAGAACTAGGTGCCAGAAGACAGTCTCAGGGGGCTCAACCAAAACCCATTCAGAGTCAGATCCCAGGGTCTTTGCAAAGATAGAGGTAAAATGATGTTCCCAGGTCCCAGGAACAATATATGATGGAATACTGGTCACTACAGAAAGGCTATCATTAACCATGTTTCAGAAAGTCCATGTCTCATTATTACTAATAGCAGAGATAAGAATCTTCCATCCTTTACATAAAACAAATCACTTTTTATGCTTTTATAAAGTTCTAAATGGGTATGTAGGTTACTGCATTTAAAAAGACGAAGTTTAGCTCTAATGCTTCTGATATATTCTCTGCACTCATCATCAAACCAAATATTTCTTTGCAGAGTCCTAGAAGTCGCTGACAATTTTGTACAAACTGTCTTGAAAAGATGCAAAATACTAGAAAATATTCTATCATTCCTACAGTATCCCTCTGCCCCATAAATCCCATAAGGAGGAGACTACAATCCCTGGGATATATAATATTAGTTGCTGCAAGGATTAACCCCAATGACCATCTAAGTGGCCTCAGGGCTTTTTCTCCTTGCAATAACTCAAATGAGGGGCCAGATGACAAGTAATATGATGAGAGTGAGATAAATTGCAAAGGAAAATGATCACCTCTGTAATAACCACACACATACCCCTGAAGTCACAAATCTGAAGCAGCAAACCCGGTGAGACCAGCACATAGTCAATTACAGTAGCACCTTTATATGCTACACAGGTATAATCACTTAAGGGGTCTAATTCTCTGTATCTATTTAAAATTACTATGCCATGGTTTAATACAGAATTAAATGGCTGCTTGCCAGCAAAATTAATAGTAGAATCTTTAGATATCCTTTTTATATAAATATGGGTATGATGACTCATTCAAAAATTCCATTGGCCCCGATGCTAGGAGAGCTTTATCATTCTGACCAATATCGGCATTAAAATCACCCACTAGAAGTAGCAAGGCTCTTGGATGCCTTGCAGTAATTTTATACAAAAAAAACCCCAATCAATTCCAGTGTGCCCAGATTTCACTGTGAGATGTTAATAGGGGAAGATAGATTGTAATGAAACCTATGGATGATGGAAACTACAACAGCAGTATTAGTGCTAACTGTGAGGAGGCAATTAAAGTTATACAGGAGCAATTAGGGGCTGTTGAAACTATGCATGCTATTCCTGATTTTGGACAGTCCTTAGAAGAACTAGGGTGGACATCTACTACATGAGCAATGAAAACTGGTAGATTAATAGCTTCCCTAGGCCATGTTTCTTGAATCAAAATAATTTGAAACTCTAATAGATAAGATTTAACTCCAGGATCCCTCAGCATATTATTCCAACCTGTAATATTCCAAGATAATTTTTTTATTCCAGGAGTTGAAGACATTTAGATGGAGCTACAGACTCTGCAGGATTCAATGGCCAAACATGGGCACTATGGTTGGAGTTTCCTAGATTAATTCAAACAATTGGTTCCAAAGGAATTTGCTTTGAATTTTGGGACAGAGGTTCCTCAGTTATAGAGGCCTTCTCATTTGCTCCAGAAGAGGATACACTGGCTAGGGTCAGTTCCACATTCGTAGAACAGCCCTTTCTAATATTTTTAAGGAATACGGTAAAATTTGAAGATGGTTGATCAGAACATCTTGTGCCAAAAGAGAATAGCAAACCAGCCACTACCACATCTTCCTTTCTAATAGCATCCAGATCTGTAAGAACCCCCATGGTTTCAAGACTGGCAGGAGAAAGCTTATTGGGAGCTAAAGAGGCCTGTGATTTCTTATCCTTATCAGGAAGGAGTAAATGAGGGGGACTGGAGAGGTCAATTAATGTCAGCGTTTCTGCTTCAGCGGGTCCAACAGGTCTCCCTCTGCTATGTTTAGTTGTAGTTTTACCTAATTTTAAATCCAGTAGCTGGGGTTTCAAATTAAATAATGATTGAACTAAATAATTCAAAATATATATTGGGAATTTAACCTCAAATTTAGCAAAATAGAAGCAATGTGCAAACATATATGTTGGAATCTGATTGGAATGAAATAGCAAAAGGAAACACTCATAATGAAAAGGTCCAGGGATTCATTCAACCTGCGTAAGATCAAGAAAGAACATAAGAACATAAGAACATAAGAACATAAGAGATGCCAATGTTGGATCAGGCCAAAGGCCCATCCAATCCAACACTCTGTATCATACAGTGGCCAGAAATACCAGTGCCATCAGGAGGTCCACCAGTGGGGCCAGGACATTAGAAGCCCTCCCACTGTTGACCCCCCCCAAGCACCAAGATGACAGAGCATCACTTGCCCCAGAGTCCCTATCTATACCTTGTGGCTAATAGCCACTGATGGACCTCTGCTCCATATGCTTATCTAATTCCCTTTTGAAGCCGTCCATGCTTGTAGCCGCCACCACTTCCTGTGGCAGTGAATTCCAAGTGTTAATCACTCTTTGGGTAAAGAAGTACTTCCTCTTATCCGTTCTAACCCGACCGCTCAGCAATTTCATGAAGTGCCCACAAGTTCTTGTATTGTGAGAAAGGGAGAAAAGTACCTCTTTCTCTACCTGCTCTTTCCCATGCATAATCTTATAAACCTCAATCATGTCACCCCTCAGTCGTCGTTTCTCCAAGCTAAAGAGGCCCAAGCGCCTTAACCTTTCCTCATAGGGAAAGTGTTCCAACCCCTTTATCATTCGAGTTGCCCTTTTCTGCACTTTTTCCAAAGCTATAATATCCTTTTTACGGTGTCTAGATGGTCTAGATTTAAGGGGAAATGATAGATGTTTGCTGGCCCATCATTTGGTGGACCAGTTAATCCAACTCACTAGATAAGGGGAAACATTTACAAATATATAATTAGGTGCATAGATTAAGGAAGCAAATCCATTTGGTCTCCTGTCAGGAACAAATTTAGATATCCTTTAGGTCTCAAGTCTGGCTCCGAAGTCAGCTCACAGTTGTTCCTATGGCTTCTCAGGTTCGCTTGATGATTGGATGATTTTTTTGGTAATAGGCCACTCCTTTCACTTCTAGAGAAATAAGCTGTTATAATGTCAATTTTTTAAATGTAATTTTTCTATAGCATCTCTGTGCCCGATATTCCCCACGTCTACTCAAGCCTCAAAAAACAGGATTGAGTAGAGGTGGGAAAATTTGGCGAAGCTGCAGGGCAAAATGCAGCCGTGCAGAGCTTAGTGTGAAATTGACACGAACGATTGGGGCAAAGGGAAGAGCCAGTGCACTGCAGCAGCTTGTGGGAAATTGGCCCTGGAGATTTGGGGATGGAGTCTGGGGAGGACAGGGACCTCAGTGGAGTACAATGCCATAGAATCCACCCTCCAAAGCCTCCACTTTCTCCAGAGGAGCTGGTCTCTGTAGTCTGGGAATGAGCTGTAATTCTGAGGGATCCCCAGGTCCCATCTGGAGGCTGGCATCCCTGGGGTGAATGTTTGCTTTCTCCAGCTCACCACTTCAAGGCTGTTTGCAGAACTGGGAGGAGAAAATCCACAGGCCAACGCCCAGCATAGCTGCTTCGACTAATTATCCACTTGGTTCTCAAGGCTTCACAATGAGAACAAGGCTTCAAAATCAAAACATACACCCATATGAGATAAAAGTTCGCCTCCAACCATTAGTGAAACACATTTAAAATTTCTGTAATAAATTGCTCAAGATAAAAGGCTGAAAGCTTATCTAAAACAAATAAAAATATGGAGCTCTAAGTGGGAGCTTCCAACAAGAAGCCACTATCTTCGAAAAACCACATGCTTATAACTGGTAATTTCAACTCTGGCTCTAAATATCTCACTTCAGCTTTGATTCTAAGCATGGTTACCCATTTTTATAAGAAAATTATACACATCAGGTTGTCTTGGCTAGGATCTGAATCTGTCTTATTCATATTGCTTTTTTATGAAGCAAATCTATGATTTGACAAGTGTTGGATGGGCAAGCAAATATGAACACTTACAAAGATTCTGGGATGGATAGTGTACAAACATGGTATCATCATATCCAGAGCTATGGCATTCAGTCTACACAAGGGTCTGAGATTATCAACCTAAAACATTACTGTTTAAGATGCTGAAATGCCATTTTTATTCTTTTATGAAGCCATATAGTCTCATTCTGCATTTCCAGGAATCTCAGGTATATTAGCCAGCCTAATTAAAACACAAGCCAACAAATGAAATCACTCTAACTTCCCTACAGTGTTCCATAAATCTGTTCTTAAAAGACTGCCGAATGATTTATCTCATCAGTGATCAACCAAGAAAACTATTGAAGACTGATGTTTACTCTCCCATCTGAAGTCATCCAGAAAACTGACAGAGGTTTAAAAATTATTTGAAGTGACAAATTATTGAGCCCAATCCAGCCACAGTTAATACTCTGATGTCCCATTGATTTAGAAGTGCTCAGTTCTTTCCCATTGAAACCCTCGGGACATTGAAGTACTCGACTGGATCATACGTTGTAGGTGTTGCTGTTGTTGTTTTTTTTAAAAAAACATAAGTATATTTCAGATGAGGTCTAAACTTCATAGACTACTTTAGCTTCAACCCACCATCAACACAACCTTGCAAATCATTCACCATCTTTATAACACAAGAAGCTCACTAAAAAAAGTCAGACTGCATCCAATAAATCCCATTTTACTGTTCAGAGGACATGAGGTTCACTATTATTTGCAAAACATATTTGGCCCCACAAGAGAATGTGAACAGCAAACATTCTCATCTATAAACTACTTACAATTTACCTTAGACCCAATGCCTGTTTAGTCCTATTAAAATCAACAGGGAAGCATAATCAAGTTCCACATAAGTAATGGAGACAATCTCTACATTTGTAACTAGTCTTGTGTCCAAAACTAGAGGTTTATGGCATAATTATAATTTCTATAATGTGCAATAATTCTAGATACATAGACATATTAGTTAGTTGTGGCAAAATAAAATAGAAGTCTCCCTCTGGGTATATTTACTTGGCTCATTCTCTAATGTAATATAATACATATCGTCATGTGTTAACAATGCCCTTCAACTCTCCACATAGAACAAACAGTTTAGTCCTTAGACAAAAAAAGTAAAATGAACTCAAAGCTGACATTAAAATTACAATACCTCCAAACCAGTAGGTGAACATTTCAGTTTCCTGGGACATTCTATTGCTGATATAAAGGTCAATATTCTCTTAAGAACTTAAAGGGGAGCATGCAGTGTGAAATTTCTGAATGAGGATTCATCAAGAAGTCCAGTACTCAATACCCTCATCTCTCCCCAAGTCTTTAAAATGATTTAGGATTTCTCACTGGCTATAAGGGCAAATAACTTGCATGTCCCACCCCTCTTCCTTCAGTACTCCTTTTACCCCTTGGTCACCCTTTCCCCCCTACACCATCATCTCCTGCATGCATTGAGACTCCTGATCTGTGCCTGTCTCTCCAGCCCTGCGCGTGGAACAGGTAGCACTTCCGAATAGGCTACCTTGGAGGTCCTTGTCTTGAGTTTCCTGCCTAGCAGCCTAAATTTTTACTCCAGGACCTCACAACTGCATTCCCCCACATTGTTGGTGCCAACATGTACCACGACCACTGTCTCCTCCCCAGCACTATCTACCAGCCTATCTAGAACATGCGTAATGTCCACTACTTTTGCACCAGGAAGGCAAGCCACCATACAGTCAGTACGCGGGTTTGCCACCCAGCTGTCTACCTGCCTAAGAATTGAATACCAGTTCACCAGCTGAAGTCCCTTCTGAGGGCACATTCCCCTTATCTGCAGCACGGTGCCTCATTTCCCCTCAACTCTCATGCTCCCTGACAGCGGTGGGGCTGCCATATTCAGAGTGGGACATATCTAACAAATCCCCAAGAGTTTTCTCTGTGCACCTAACTGACTGTCTCTGCTTCTCCAGGTCTGCCACGTTGGCCTCAAGGGAGCAAAATTGTTCCCTGAGAACCAGGAACTCCTTGCACCGGGCACATACCCAAGACTTCTGTCCAGTGGGCAGATAGTCATATATGTGACACTCCGTGCAAAACACTTGATAGCCCCCAACCCCCTGCTGGCATTCTGGCTTCATAACTGCTTTTAAAATAATAATTATATATAATCCCCTTTTAAAACCATTTATATTTATGTGGTTCTCCTTGTAGAAGTCTACTTACCTTACTGGCTATTCCTGGGCTTCTTACAGAGCCCCTATTTTAAGAGCCCCTAGGCTAAGAGCCACAGGCAAAGAGCTGCCTCATAATTTTTAGGTGCATAAGCCATGGCACGCATTAAGAGATAGAATTAGAAGAACAGAGAATTTAAGTATAATTTTTTTTGTTTGTTTAAGAAGAGTCTTATGTCCCACATACGTTTCAAACACAAAATTGCTTTCTGCTTGTCCAGTTTTTAAGCAGATATAAAAAGGAGTCCATTACGCTTCTTGGCTGGGTGCATCATCCATAATATGTCTTTTGGGGTGTGTGTGTGAATTTTCCTGGGTTTGCTTAAACAGCGGTCATTAAAGGAACAGACCAATGAAATCCGTGGATTGAATGCAGCCATTTTTTGGCTGATCTCACTTGATAGTAAGGAAGAGTCTTTACTACAGCCCCCATCCCACAATAGTAAGGAGGAGTCCTTACTGCAGCTCGCATCCCATGCCAGTCCCATAATTCCTAACATAGCCTTTTTGGTGGTCAAAGGGGACCCACTCCTCCCTTTCTCACCAATGGAAAACCTGGTTGACGCTTAACTCATTGCTGAGAAACTGTAATAGATCAGGAAATACTATAAATTTTCAAAAGAATTTACTCCAGGTGTAAAAAATGGGAGTGTACAACAAAAACCTCTAAGAGGAAAATGTTGCATGTTTTTAAAAACTGGCCTTGGCGGCTTACCCCCGATTTCTATTTTGGGATGTACAGGACCAAGTCATACTCTATGGTTTGTTGTTGGGAAAATAGAGTGATTAACTGGATGGCTGTGGATATAATCAACCATTTCTGTGCTGCTGCACATATTCTTGATTGCTGGGGGATGTTTGCCCAAACAAACGTGTATCTGGGGATGACTAGCACTGCTTGTGTAAGTGATAAATGTAATGGGTTGGCTCCAAAAGCACTTTTGTGCTAGTGTAATGGCAGTGATGCCAGTGGAATGTCACTTCCATTGGTGAGGGAGGGAAAGGCCGTTTTAACTAATGTCTTTCTCCCACTTCGGATTTCTGTTTTGCTCTCCCCACAGTATTCTTGAGTGTCCTTTGATGCCCATCCCCAGCACAGAATTTCAGGAGTCTCAGTGGGCTGGAGAAGAAAAGGGGAAGTGTAGAAGACCTACTCTGGTTGCTGGCAGTGCTTCGGATCCAACCCATTGTGTCAGTTGGCTTGTAGAAATGGAGGGTATTAAAAATGGAGCAATGCAAAAAAAATAACACATTCTCTATTGTAGTTAAGTAGATGTAGGTTAAATAGATGTGCAAATATGTGCAGGATTAGACCTAAACTACTAATATTCCACATAATCATTACAGGCAAATCTACACCAAACAGACTGTTAAATGGATAAATTTAAGGTGCTGCCTTAAATAGAAGCTTTCCCCAGCAGAGGGTGTGGCCAGAAGCTATTCAGATTCACCCAAGCACTCAATTACAGTCAAACAATGACCCTTACACACCCTAACACAAGCAGCCAGGACTCTGCAACAACTCACAACTCACCCCCACACTCCCAAACACAGTCCCCCTACACAGTACCCTCTCAGCTAAATCACCTCAGCTGAAAGTAAATTAAAAACACTCACCCCTCTAGCAGCTCTATCTCCTGCTCCTTCTCAGAGCTCAGCTGGGTCATATCCTTATGATATGTTCTGTATGTGTATTGAACAGACAGGGAGATAAAATAAATTACTGACTGACACCTTTGCTAATTGGAACACATTCTGTTGCTCCATATTCTGTCTTAACAGTGGCCTCTTGTCTGGAGTATAGGTTGTGCATCAAAACATAAGTTGTTGTGGCACACCCATTTCTTTGAAAATCCACACAGTCAAAGGTTCTTGGCTACTTTTACTGCAGTATGGAAAGGGTTAAACAGAGGATCAAACAAAGGACAAGGATTAAAATTTAGGGCACATGGCTAGTTTAAGGGATAGTGAGTTCACAGATAAGACTAAACTTTAGGTAGGTTTTTGTAATAGAAAAAGGAAAACAAATAACAAACAAAAGCAACTAGGGTTTAAATACAGCTAGGACTTAAAAGGGGGGTACAATTTTAAACGGAATCTAAAAATTTTAAGCATTCTTGAAAGAAGGGAGGATTTTTTTCCTTCAAGAAAACAAGCAGATAGATACCTCCAGGAACTGCTCAGGCTGTTCAGCTAGAGTCCCTTTTAATTCAAGCCTAGAAGGGCTAAATTAACATTTGAAATTAAATTACCATTTGAAGTAAAAGGCAGCCTGTGAAGGAGAGGAGCTGTTGTCTGAGCAGCTCCCTTCCAGCTATGGGGACTGTTAATTAACAGGAGGCTGACTCACTCATCCTCCCTTAATTGTCAGCTCCCAATCAGTGTGATTGGCTCCACTGGGATGTGGGATGTGGAGCTTTGGCCTAATCTATTTATTTAGGGCTCTTACAAGCAGGCACTAGTTCTGCAAGGTAGCAGGCCATGTTCCAGTGACAAAAAGTCTAGAACAGGGGAATAAACAGGTGAGTGAGGAAGGCAGGGCACTAGTCTCTCCATGTCCCTAAAAGGATAAGCACATTTTCCCACAAACAGATCTACATAAACCGGAAATTTATTTATTTAAGAAAGAACAATTAAGAAGGTAGAATGGCAGCAAGGGACTGGGGGGGGGGGCTATCCAGTGTACTGCTCTGAGTGTGATATGTATGACTATCTGCCAGCTGGGTATGTGTTTGGTACAAGGCGCTCCTGGTTGTCAGGGAACAAGTTCACACCCATGAGGCAGAGATAGTCAATTAGGCACACAGATAAGACTCCTGGGGACTTGTTAGATGTGTCCCACTCTGAGAATGGCAGCATGAGGGTCAAGGGGAAACAGGGCACCGTGCTGAAGGAAGGGGAATGTTGTTCCCTCAGAAGAGGCCCCTTCTACAGTTGGTGAAGAGGTATCTTTTCGCACCAAGGAACCATCCCTGGACTGGGAGGGAGTGAGGGGGGCTCTTGATAGTTGGTGGTTCAATTCTTAGGCATGTAGACAGATGGGTCGAAAAGCTCACGTATTGATTGCATGGTGACTTGCCTGGCTAGTACAAAGGTAGCGGACATCACACGTGGTCTAGATAGGCTGGTAAATAGTGCTGGGGAGGAGCCAGTGGTCGTGGTACATATTCATACCAATGATGTGGGGAAATGTAATTGAGTGGTCCTGGAGTAAAAATTTAGGCTGCTAGTCAGGAGAGTCAAGGACAAGACCTCTAAGTTAGCCTTTTCAGAAGTGCTGCCTGTTCCATGTGCAGGGCCAGCTAGATACAACTTAGGAGTCACAAAGCATGGATGCAGTGATGGTATAGGGAAGAAGGGTCTAAGTTTGTTAGGCACTGGGATGCTTTCTGGAACAAGCAGGACCTCTACAAAAGAGACAGCTTTCACTTGCCCTGAGAAGGAACCAGGCTGCTGGTGCTTAAAAACAAAAAGGTGGCAGAGCAGCTTTTAAACTAAACCCTGAGGGAAAGCTGACAGGAGATGAAATGTCTCTGGTTCAGGGTGGCTCATCTCTAAGAGATGAAGGGGCAGCTGTTACTGTTCTAGAGGGGATTAGGACTGGCCACAGAGGGTGACAAACAATACTGAGTCCCTGGCAAAATCTAGAGGCTACAGGAAGAATGTTTATTACATTCGATTTGATTTTATTACAGGAATGTTGCAGGCTTAATGTGTCTGGGGAACTATAAATGTTTATATGCAAATGCTAGATGTGTCCGAGGTAAAACTGAAGAGCTGGAATGCTTACTGTCAGAGGAGAACATAGATATTGTATTTCAGAAACTTGGTGGGATGAGGATAATCAATGGGATACAGTGATTCCTGGATATAAATTATATTGGAACTACAGGGAGGGAAGGGTCAGAGGTAGAGTGGCTCTGTATGTTGGAGAGGGTATATAGTCCAGTAAAATTGAGAACCCAAGAGAAATAGATTTGCTTACAGGAATGCTACAGGTGGAAATAGTGGGCCCAAAAGAGAGCTTAACTCTGGGAGTTTGTTATTGCCCACCAGATCAAAATTTAGAGGATGATTTAAAAATAGCAAAAGAATTAAGAAAAGTAACTAGATGAAATAACTGTGTCAAAATAGGCGATTTTAACTACCCACACAATTGATTGGGTCAATATATATTCAAGTCAGGAGAAAGAGACTGGGTTTCTAGATCATCTCAATGATTGTGCCATGGAGCAGATGGTCACAAAACCTATCTGGGGGGAGGTGATCTTGGACATGGTTCCAAGTAATGTTGAAGACCTGGTGTGATAAGTTCTCTGGAAAGAGAGACTGATTCAGGATAAAATTACAGCTTTATTGTAGTTCCATAAAATACAATGTCCTTCACACAGGTGCAGCTGGTGGCAAGAAAAGGCAAAAACTGAACAACAAGGCATGAAATGTAATCAGCCTAATTAAGGGGCAAGCCAAAGAGGCCAATACACTACAGGTGAGAGATATAAATGTGATAGTACCAGTTGGGAACAGTGACCATGATGCTATTAAGTTTAGTCTTTATGTAAATAGGGAGTTGCCTAAAAAGACCTAACTTCTCTAATTTGAGGAGTCTTGTGAAGAACAAACTGAAAGGAAAGGTAAGTAGGGTCGAGTCTAAATTACATGCTGAATTTTTCTTCCTTTCTCACAATACAAGAACTCATGGGTAATCAGTGAATTTAATGTGCCGTAGGCTTAGAACAGATCAAAGGAAGTACTTCTTCACCCAACGAGTCATTAACATGTGGAATTCAATGCTGCAGGAAGTGGTGGCAGCTACAAGCATAGACAGCTTTAAGAGGGGATTGGAAAAACATATAAAGCAGAGGTCCATCAGTAGCTATTAGCCACAATGTATAGATGGAACACTGTATCTGGGGCAGTGATGCTGTGTATTCTTGGTTCTTAGGAGGCAACAATGGGAGGGCTTCTGGAGTATCTGACCTTGCTGGCAGACCTCCTGATGGCACTTGGTTTTTGATCACTGTGTGATGCAGGGTGTTGGACAGGATGGGCCATTGGCCTGATCCAACATGGCTTCTCTTATGTTAAGTTCTTCTTCAAAAGATTCTTCTTTGAAGGCATTGGTCATCCTTTCATCTCTCCTTCAGTCATCCATCGACACTTTTCTTTTGGCTTTGCACATTATTCTTTGATAATACCTCTGGCTTCAACACATAGTTCTTCTGGTTCACATTCACTTGAACTTACTAATGCAAATCTGTTCTTTATGCAGGCCTGTAGCCAGGATTTTGTGATTTGTGGGGCTAAGAGAATACGACTGGCCCAAACTTACCCAGTGAGCATCCCTGAAATTTGCTTGTCTTCAACAGATGCCTGTACTACTAGGTTGGGTCAGCCCTTCATAAACAAGGAGTGTGAGGATATTCAGAAAATTATTACTTGACTGGATGTTACTTAAGAATGCTTTAGTGATCGTGAAAATGGCACAAGTATATGTCTGTGTTTACTTTACCAGGCCACAACTGAGCATGCTTATGTGCCCTTTAGAAAGTCAACAAGACTTTCACAAAGGTATCATGTTCTGGATTGCAACCTAAAGTTGTACAAACTTATTTGAAAGTAGTCTCCATTGAATTACTTCCAAATGAGTGTGTTTAGGACTGAAGTGCGGATATTTCAAACACAATACTGGAAGTTGTGGCTGGCTCAATTGCAAACAAAGGAATACCCAATTAACATCTACCTTCCTGCCGAATCTGAAGTTAACATTCCACAGACCAAAGCCAAACAATAAAAGCTAAAGTTTTATAATAGTAACTAAAGAAAGAAATCTCAAGAGACTAAGCTATTGTCAGCTGTGTTGCTATGGGAGCCAGTATGGTGTGGGGATTACCATATTACAGTGTCATCCTAAAAGGGTGCAATTCTGCTTCAGATGGCAGTATTAGGCTAGGATCTGGCAGACCTGGATTCAGATTCCCACCCTGCCATGAAGCTTGCTGGGTAACCTTGAGCCAAAAACACGCCTTTCTCAGGTTAACCTACTTCACAGGAGTACTGTGATGACAGAATGAGGAAGGAAGAACTGTGCCCACCCTAAGCTTTTTGGAGGAAGAGTGGGCGGAAACATATTGGGTAGATTTACACTCCAAACATTCGGGTGCCTGACTGCATTTGTTGCTAGACTGGGATAACAAGTATCTGCCATGAGTTGCAAAAGGAATGCTAACAGTCAGGATCCACAGATGTTGGCTTGCCTTCCAAACCGAAAGCAAAAAGAAAAGGAAAGCGGCACTACAGACATCTGGAGAAGACAGTGGCACCTAACAGATAACTGATTTGTTTACACAGGAACCCCAGTGCGTTTTGAACAATGGCTTTCTTAGGAGAACATGTCAAATTCACCCTTTCCTGGTTTTTTTTTAAGTCCTGCTCTGACCTGGATAGCCCAGGCAAGCCAAATCTCGTCAGAATGTAAGTTTGGGGACAGGGTTGAACCAGGATTTAAGGTAAGGCTGCCAAGCCACGGCAGGGGATCCGCACGTCTTCACAGGATCCCTGCCATGGGGGACAGTGATACGTGCTGCACCGCCGTCACCAGGATGTGAGCAATGCATAGCATTAAATCCTGGTGATGGCAGTGCAATGTGTATCGCTGTCCCCTGCAGCAGGGATCCTGTGAAGACGTGCGGATCCCCTGCTGCGGCTTGGCAGCCCTAATTTAAGGACTAGGGTGGAAAGGATCAAAGAGGTACAAAAGAAAGATGAGTGTCCAGGAAGCCCCAAAGCACAGGTAGAATCTCCACCCATATCTCTATCCCATTCTACACTAAAAAGGTATTCCAAAAAACAGGCTAAAAAGATGCCCCTTCCCTTTTTAACATACAGCTTGATGAAGAGATCTGGAGTACTCAATAGCTTCCGCATAGTTTTGTGTCATTTTGGTTGATAAGAATAAAAGTTTTGTACACAGCTTTTGTACAAAGAAAGAAGAATACATCCTCTCTGTTTTCAAGTAAGTGAAAGAGCATGGGGACTCCTCCAAAAGGAAATTCTTCCTGTCTTTCTAACCCCAGAAGTCTATGTAAAATGGGAAGAAATATGGCAGGAATTTTAACAAAGAAACCCCTCTCCTGCATTTGACTCCTGCAGTGCAAAGTGTCTTTTTAAACACTATTTCCCCTAGAAAGAAAGTAATCAGTGAGTGAATCCTTTTCAAAGGAGCTGAATGTTTTATTATCTGTCTACATATACCTGCTTGAAAGCTGATACATGGATTTGTGCGGCTTAAGTACTGATTCTGTTTGGTAAAAAAAATATGGGAAAATGCAAAGGAGAGGTCCAATTTGCCTAAAGTTATGCCAAACAGAAACAGGTCCAAAATCTGCACTATGAGGAGCATCAAGTGGCTTTTACATAAGATATTGGTATAAATTTGCTTACTGTGAAAGGAGCACATGTGGATCAAAATGAAAAGGCATATGGTTGCATATTTGTATTGCATTATGGGAAAAATCAAAGATTTTACATTATATATCAAACTTCCTATTAATAGGAATAGTAGATTGTGATATATTGCTAAGATTAGGATGAGTTTTCTGGCCTGCGGGGTGCTGGAACAAACAGTTCATTGCAGCTGAATTTAATTCCTGGTTTAAACGTAAAAAAAAATGAAAAAGGCAAAGATGAAGTACATTAGAAAAAAAGGGGTGATTTCATTGCTGTGTGTCCCCTTATTAAGTAACACACACATATTTATTCAATATAGATTTTTCCAATCCATCCACCTATTAAATAGTATAAGATGGATGTCAAATACAATAGGGCAAGCTGCTAGAATCTCCTGCATCATATCCCATATTTGCTTAATGGTTCCCCAAAATGTAATAAAAGCATTCTTGTGGTGTACGCCTGTCTAGGTACTGGATAGAACATTGCATCAATGGGATATGCAAGAGGGCTGCACATTCTTTCACTCTAGCCCCAGGTGAAATCTAAGAAAGTATGGACAAACTAAAGTGGAGAATGGACAAAAACAACACTGGAGTTCATCACAGTGATATGTTAGGATATGTTTCCAACATTGTCTCCAGCAAACAAGATTCTCCACCCTCCCGAGGCTCCCACAACCCATTCATTTCTCAGACAAACATCTGTTAACTTGACTAGGTCATCAGAGAAGCATACATTTTTGTACAGAGTTGGGATATTTATCATATATTCTAATAGTGAAGTGTGGCCCCCATCTGCGGATACTTAAATCTGCATATCGGGACCACACTTAGAGAAGGCAGGTTTTTCAGAAAACTTGGGGGAGCCTTAGATTTGCAGAAAAATCTGGGGGGAAATGGGGTTGTTAAAACCCTTCAAATACATAGGATCATTCTCTCTGTGTTTGTGGCACTGCAGCTGGGCCACTGAGGCAGTGAAGCTAGGGTTAGGTGAATGGGGGTGGGGAGCTGCAGCAGCAAAGCTCAGGTTGGACCACTGTTGAGGCAGCAGGGTTGGGGGGGTGGAGCTGCTGCCATGCTGAAAGTTGGATCAGGCATATGAGGAGGAGCAGGAGGAGGAGCAGAAGAAGAAGAATTGGATTTATACCCCACCCTTTACTCAGAGTCTCAGAGCAGCTTACAATCTCTTTCCCTTCCTCTCCCCACAACAGACACCCTATGAGAGAGCTCTGAGAGAACTGCTCTTGAGAGAACAGCTCTGAGAGAACTGTGCCTTGTCCAAGGTCGCCCAGCAGCTGCATGTGGAGGAGTGGGGAATCAAACCCTGTTCTCTCAGATTAGTGTCCACTGTGCTTAACTGCTACCTCAAACTGGTTCTCCCCTCCCTGCATGGTTTTTGCATGAGAAAAATATTGGGGTCAAGGCAGGAGCCTTCCCTCCCTCCCTCCTTGGCACTGTTCTGAGCCCTTTTGGGCTCTCCTTTGTGTAATTTAGAGTTACTTCCCTGCAGTTGCTATGTGTCTGCAGGGAACACCGGAAATGTGTGAAAACAATTGAAGAAAGATAATGTGTAGTTCATCCCAAGAGGCATTGGGGAAGGCTGCTTAAAACCTTCCTGCCCCTCTGTTCCAGGATATTGATTGTAAAGCTACCCCGCCCTTCCTAAAACAATGTAGAACTAACCAGTTGATATAGGGCTGAGCAGGGATTGTTAGGTTCTTCTCAAATTGGCTCATAGCCATTCCTTTTTTTCTCCTACTTCTCACTACTCATGGAAAGGGGGAAGAGAGGAAGCCAAATAGGCTTGGTCTCAGAGTGAGATCGGAGAGATCCTCACTAAGGATTCACTGTATTAGCACAAGTTATGTGCCTGAAGTGAATTTAGATCACAAAGCTCCCCGAGGAATCTGTGACATTTCTCCTGGCCAAGGCTATGTTGTCCTTGCTTCACTGTAACCTTCACTACAGCAGAGGACCCATAAGTCCCAGTTTGGAGAGGGGAGGGGGGTGCACATTATTCCTCCTCCTTTCCGTACCCTCTGCTGTTCCACACTGCTTGAGCAGGGATACTCCATCCTTAGATCCTCCATTAACAGGGTGCCCTTCCCATCTCCTCCCAGGCCTGGCTCCTCTCCTGTACCCTTTCACCCAACCTGAAGTTTCCCAGAGCCTTGTCTCAGCTACAGCTGCCTCTTGGGTTGCTCCCTCCTCCAGGCAGGGCTTCCTGGCTGCCAAATTTGGGCTGCGGTCACACGGAGCATTAGCCATGCCACTGAGATGGATGGTAGGCGGATTTTCTGGGCACGGTCACACCACAACATCTGGGAAGCGTAGAGCTCCCATGGCGAACCCGAGGCTTCCCGCCGAAGATCCGGAGTTAAAAACTAGTACCTCCGAGGTACTAGTTTCTGGAAACCGCGGGGCAAGGGTTGGCGTCTGGTCGCATTTCCGGTGGTAGTCTGTGGAATCTGGTGCCCGCCCATGTCCCATCTCAAACAGTTTTTTCCCCCAAGTCTCCACAGGATGCACACAAGCACCCAACGGCGCATGCGCACGAAGAGAAAAGCGAAAGTTCCGTTGCTCCGCAGAATCGTGCATGCCGGTGAGATTGTGCGCGCCGCTTCTTTGTCATACTGCAGGATTGTCGTGTGATCGCCACCTCGCCCCTACCCACGGGACCTCGGCAGGACCTGTGATCGGGCGGCCGTGCGTTTTTTTGCTCCGGGCCAAACTGCCATGCTCCCCCCTCCCGCATTTTACAGCCCGTGTGACCGGGACCTTGATTACTTAAATCAGAGTCTGCAGCCCTGCCTGCTTCAGGTGTGTCTTGGCCAGGCTGCAGCAGCTGCCAGTCACATATGGCTTGCTTCAGTCAAGCTGAGTTGTGCCTGGGGTGGGCCCCATTACTGGACAATATCTTAGGAGGCAGAGGTCCCCAGTTAAGGCACTTCCAGCTGACTGGATCCAGTGGGGTGGGGTGGAAACCCCACATTATTGGGCATTGTCATTTGAATCCTCATGCTGGTCAACGTTTTATTCATTCATTTATTTATTTTAGATTTATAGGCTTACAGATGAGACAAACATGCCAATAATTAAAACAGCTAAACCCTGATAAAACAATCAATCAATTATACAGTACAAGGTGCTCAGGTTGTCTCAAAGTCCTCAGTAACAAGATGGGCTTCTGGTGTTGGTAATGTCAAGTTAATCGTATCGTTCCAGGTGGCAATACCCTTCATTCTTCATCCCAAGGCCATTGCACAAAGAGTTGGACTCGACTGTGCGACTGAACAACAACAAAAAAGATGTTACCCAAGTCAGTTGGTGGTGGTGGTGCAGCAATGGTACAGTAGGGAATGGTGGTGATGAGCAGCATTAGGGCATTGGCAATAAAAAGCAAGAAACAGCAGTATTTAATATATATATATATATTTAAATACTTACACCCTATTTCTCTACTGAATTGGGATCCAAAGCAGCTTACAAAATTGTTCACCTTTACTCCATTTTATCCTAACAACCACCTATGTGAGGCTAGGTAAGGCAGAGAGTGCACGACAGGCCACAGGTTACCTAGCAAGCTTGCAGAGAGATTCAAACCTGGATCTCCCCAGTCCTAGTCCAACAATCTAACCATTAAACCATACTGGGTCACATACTACCATGTCAAGTTCAAGCCAGGGTGGGACCAGGCAGCTGCTGGCAAGCCAAAGGGCAATTGCACACCAAAGGGAGGAGTTAATAAATTGTACACGTTAGCTGTGAGACTTTTTTGTCCATGTCATGAGTCTTGGCCCTTCCTTTCAAGATTTTTTTAAAAATAGAGTAGTTATCTGCAAAAAAAAAAAAAGGAAATACTGCCTAGGCAGAAATAGTGGCAGAGAAAATAAAAGCTGAGTTCAGGCCCCACAACAGATTCAAATAGGTGATGAGAGCATTGTTCAACTTGCATGCGGCTTATGCATCCTGATTCCAGACACAAGAGTCCATTATCATCCTATGGACAGTGTTGTTGGAAAGGTGCTTTTGGATGAAGAAATAGGAGACAGTGATTTGTGGTCAGGAGAAAGCAGAACTTTGTGGAAAAATGCACAAACATAATACATTATTAGGAAATAAGTCAGCCTTGAAGTCAACATCATACAACATTCAACAAGTAGTATGCCTTTGGTGCTTTTATGTTTCCAATCCATACAAGCAGATAAACCAGATGAACATATGTTTCTTTTTCTGAGGCAGAAAAATGAAATGTGGTATTGGCGACAAAGCACTCATTGTACCTAGTGAAGTGAGATCTTGGATCTTCACTTTAAGAGCTTGTGCCAAGATGTTATGAGCCAACAGATGTTTCAAGCTGAGGTCAGACAAAATAAGAAAGGTGTTTTTTTTCTTAAAAGAAAACATACAAAATATTTAAAAACATAACATTGTAGAGACAAAGAGGAGATGGAGCACATTCCTACCCACACGCAGAATCACATATCCAAGCGCTGCTGAAGGTTATGCTGAGGATTCTATGTTAACAACTGTTGTCTTCAAATGCAGGCAGAGTAACCCAGGCAAAGGTCACTCACTGACTGTCACTTCATCTTGACTGGAGCAAGGTCTAGAGAGGTTCCCCTTGTGTGATCTGGCTATAAAGCTACTTTTTTTTGGTAATGATCACAGGGATTCATTTTTGTTCCAATAAAGTTAAAGCTTTAAAGCTGTGAAAATCTCTCTCTCTCTTTCTCTCTCTCTCTCGGTACTAGCTGTGAAGATAAAATAGAGGGAGGGAGAACAGTGTTGTAAGCTGCTTTGAGTTGCAAGTGGTAAGAAAAGCAGGATATGTAAGATAGGTTTGGCTGAGAAAGAGAATGACTGCCCCTAGGTTATTCAGCGAGCTTCATAGCTGAATGTGAGTCTGAACCTAGATTTCCCACCTCTTAGTGCAATATAACTACTCTGGTTAGAAATCCTGTTAATTCTCCCATCCAGAATCCTGCCCCTTCCAGAATCTCATCTTTTGCTCTGCCTAGCAGGACCACATCTTCCAAAATCATTTAGTTTACACTGAGCTGCAGAAAGCAAAGCCATCTTCTGCTTTTTCCTTGACAACAACTAGAGAAGAGGACCGTGCCACACATTAAAATGACAAGATGACAAAACTGAAGGTGTAAGAAAGGCTTATCAATAGGTTATCCAAATTTCCCATCATGTGTTAGCCAAATTGCCTTATTTATTAATAAATGTGGGGAATTATGAGTATTAAATGGGAACAGGCATTAAATATGGGACCATAACCTATGTATATGGGAGTCAGAATTCCCAGGACCCAGGAATAGATGCAGAGGCTGTATTGCTAGAGCAATGATTTCTTTACTAAAGATTCTTCACGAATACAAAGCGAAAATCAAGCATTCACACACATGATACAGGACTAAGAATACAGATTAGAAAATACAGAGACGTTTGCATGAGCAAGAAATATCGTTGGTTGGGTGATACTTTACCTGTCCAGTGAGACGAGTTGATTCTGCAGCGAAAAATAGGATAAAAAAAGGGAAGGGGCCATGAGTTGACCAGCAACACATGTGCAGGAATGGAACCAGCAAAATAGGATGGGGTTAGGAAAGGCAAGAGCAAGAGAGCGAGCCCAGGGAGGGCTCTCCTTAAATACCTGAAAATGTGACCTGAGGCAGAGGTTCATGTGGTCACCTGGTCCCCAGGAGATAGTAAAAAACCTTGAACTCTGAATGGGGCCTAAAGGGATTAATGGTTGGGCAATAGTAAAATAGTTTGAGGCCCGGGTGCTACATGACGGAGTGAGCTCCCATCTCTAGTTCCAGCGCCTGCCAACCTAGCAGTTCGAAAGCAAGAAATTGCAAGTAGATAAATAGGTACCACTTCAGTGGGAAGGTAACAGGGTTACGTGCACCTTGGTGTTTAGTCATGCCGGCCACATGACCACGGAAATGTCTTCGGACAGCGCTGGCTCTTCAGCTTTGAAACGGAGATGAGCACCGCAACCCTAGAGTTGGACTCGACTGGCTTTCGAGCAAGGGAACCTTTACCTTTAATAGTAAACTTAAGGGTTGGCAGGGAGTGACACCTCTGGGGGAAGGGGGTAAGACAAAGGAGAGAAGGAAGAGAACCAATCAGGTTGCGGGGATGGTGCCTTGGATTAATGACCAGATGTTTGAGAAATAGACTGGGTTGCTGGCATTGTCTATCACTGAGCACAACCTTTTGTCTTAGGCTGACTCAGGAGGGAGAGGAATGTGTGTTATTCCAGGTGATATTAACACACAAAGGTGGGAGGGGGGAATGCTTGTGTGATGGAGAAGGGAATCCCTCATGGCTTCTGTTTCAAGAACATCTGTCCTTTTGCAGAGCATGGCTTCCTTCTTTGATCTGCTGCTGTTTCTGTGTGCATGGAGGTCAGGGCTTCTGGTCTGCATCCTGGTGCTGGCATGGCTGCAGAGGTGCAGGGGCAGGAGGCTTCTGTAGCCCCAGGTCCACATCTGGCTGACATGCTTCTTAGGCACAAGGCTTCCCTTGGCCACAGTGTACATTCCATAGTCCAGTATAGGGCATATCTTTTATATATCTATCTATCTTTTTATTACATTTGATAACCTACATCCTAAAGGGAAGGGATCAGGGGGTAATCACTATATCTAAAACAAAAGATGACAAGGATCGTAATCTAAATGTTACATTGTATATATAACAATCCTACAATAATAACAAAGATCAATTTATCAAAATTCAGGTTAACACTATCTTAATTCTAGTCTCAGGTGTTTTATAATCACTTATATTCTGTTGAACTATCCGTTTATCTTATACGTTTTTTCTTCTTGTACTTCAGATTCATTTTAGGTATTTTAGGTGCAGCTTCCCCCTTCTCCAAGTCTGAGGTTTCCAGGGTGGTGCTACAGCTACTTGAGGTGTCTTCTGTTCCTCCATCACTGGTTCCCTGTACTTCAATGCTGTCCACAATTATTTGTCATCTTTACTTGGGCTTTGTTGTTGCTTCAAAAAATCTTTGGCTTTTTGGACACTCAATTTTATTCTTCTTATCTTTATAGTTGAATACAAGTCCCTCTGGGAAAATCTATCTATAAGTGATTGAGTTGTTGTGGAGGAAGAAAGTTAAATCTTGTATTGCCGCCTTCGCTTCCACATCTTGAATGGAATGTCCTTTAAAATTTTAACTTCTTCATCTTTAGCCTTCAGAACTTTTCCAGATGTGGCTTTCAAAACATTGTCTCTGGTAGATCTCTTAGAGAATTTCACGTATATTTCTCCAGGCAGTATTTTTCTTTATAAAATCTGGATAAGTTCAATAAGCCAAGTCCATATCATTTTGCAATGTCTTTTGCTTAAGATGTCATTGGTGCTAACGCTTCACTTAAAATTACTTTTAAATTTTCTCCTTTTTGCTTGAAAGCGTTAAGACATACATTGATCTTTCCATTTTGGATTTGCAGCAATTGGCCTTTATCTGAGACTCTCTCTTTTTCCACTGCCCCCAATTTTTGATGAATATCTTTGGTCTTTGTTTCAACTCTCTTGATGGCTCTGTCTGTTTTGTCTGCTCTTTTATCCATCTGTTTTAGTTGCTTTTGGACACCATCCAGCTTACTGTTGATATTAGACATCTGCTCCAGCAGGGGGCGCAGTGCTGTGGCCAGGATTTTGGGAAAGTCAGCAGCCACTTCCTGTGTCTGGGTGGGAGTCATTGGTATGGTATTTCCTGTGAGAGGTTTCTTTTCCGGCGCCATTCTTCTCCCTCTTCCAGACATTGTTTATACAAGAAGAAAGTTCTGGATTTAAAGTCAAAGTTCTCCGATTTAAATACACTTTGGATTAGTTTGCAGCTTTCGGTCTCAGTTATAGTCTCATACTGTTAGTTTCACTTATTTCCTTTTCATTCTCATTCAGGGACTGTTCAGTTTCAGGGGGGGTCAATTCCCAAATCTTCCCCCACCCGCCGCTTGTTTCTCAAGTTACATTCAATGGACTTAAAGACTTGGCTGCTTATATGGGGGATCGCTTAACTCACTGTTTTTTCACATTTAAATCATTGTAGGAGAGAAATTGTGCTAGATCACTTGTCCGCTCATCCAGCAGCCAGCTCTTGTCACCATGATGGCTTCATGGCGGCAGGACCTCTCGGGGTAGGGAGAGCCTCGATCCCTCAGCCGTCGCCTTGGGAGCAGCTCTCCTCTGCACCCCAGGCTGGGAGTCCCCCACAAGTACTCTGGGAAGGCCCGGATCCAGCCGGGACCCTTCCTGTCTGCTGCGACTTGGCACGTCTCCATTAAAAGCTTGATGGGACATGTCCGAGCCTCAAGTCGCCAAAACTGATCTCTCCAGCAGTGTTCCCTCAAAGCTGAGTTAGTGTGAGCTAGCTCACAGTTTATTAGTCTCCAGCTCACACATTTTTTGTCTTAGCTCAGGAAGGAGGGCTCCAAAACAAACTAATTTATGCAGTAGCCAAATTGCTTGCTCACCAACTTTAATGCCAGTAGCTCACAAAGTAGAATTTTTGCTCACAAGACTCCACAGCTTAGAGGGAGCATTGCTCTCCAGTATAGGGCACTTCTCTTGAGAACACAGCTCTATCTATTGCCCTGACACATACTTTTCACAGTTCAGCAAGGCAGTCATATTTAAGTGTCTTTAATAATGCCAATTGAAGTGGCTGCATGGCAACACACATATTGAACTTCAATTTTCATTCATGTGGGGGACCTGGCTATTATATTTATCTCACAAACACTGAATTATATTATCTGGAATAAATACTTGGTAAACACTATTGCAGTATACAAGTGGTAGATTAGCATACTTGCTCTGGAGTAAACTGGAGAGACCTGGAATACAATGAAAGCATAAATTTACCCCTATTTATATATTGCATAGCTTCCCTGAGGAAGAATATTTGGTGATAGTCTTCAATCTGGCCAGATTCCCAATTAGTGTTCACATTTGACCATTGGTTTAGGCATGCCTTAATGTCACTGTGCCTAAATGCGTTATCATCTGGGGTTCTGCAAGGGAGGTATCTTAAGATACTATTCTCTGATAGAGTATGTGACTGTGGTGTAGATAGTGTAGACACTCTGTATCATGTGACTTTTGAATGCAACCATTTTTCTGAGGCTTGAAATCTTTTAATCCTTCCTTTGCTCCAAAATATAGATTATATAGAGACATTACCTCTTTTATTAGAAGAAAATGGTAGACCTATAGCCCTATCAAATCTGGAGATTTGGGGGTGGAGCCTGTGTAGACTAGGGTCTGGGGAGGGGAGGGGTCTCAGTGGGGTATAATAGAGTCGAGTCCACTCTCCAAAGCAGCCATTTTCTTCAAGGGAACTGATCCCTGTAGTCTGGAAATAAGTTGTTATTCCAAGAGATCTCTAGGCCCCACCTAGAGGACGGCAACCTTAAGCAGAGGTCCCTGGAAGGTGGGTTTTTCATTTTGCTCATAAAATCCTCTATTATCATTTCCCTTCCACTGAATATAACTTTTTGTATCCCAACCTCCTTTTTCTTTTGTGAAAGGCATTTCCCACCTGCAGAAGAGGGGTGTGAAGAGATCAATCCCATTCCCACCACAAAACCCCAACTTATCATCACACCATTCTCAGGGGCTCACTGAAAACACAGGGCATAACTACTGTAGGAAGGCTCCTTAGACTGGAGGAAGGCTGCTTGGAGGATGGTTGGATCCCACTACCCACACCACCATCTCAGGGAACAGTGTATGACTGTAGTGACCATTCAGTCAACCGCATATGAAATATCAACATAAATATTGATGTGGGTCATGTTTAGAGCATTCTAACTCTAGGGAGACCTGTAATTCATCTTTTCTACTTTTCAGAACTTCTTGAATGCTGCTCTTGTTTTCCTTTCTTATATATCCTGAAAGTCTCTCTGCAACTGGAAGGCCTATGAATAGTTAACACTTCTTATAATCCTGTTGTTGCAGTAAACTTTGCAGAAGGCAGCTCTGCATATACAGGACTGTTGTATTCCCCCAGCTGTGTTACCACCACCTACAAGCAGACAGTCAGAGAAATTATGATGAAATGGAGCCAGAAGTATTTGCTCAGCCACAATCTCTTCTTGCAGGGCCAGGGAGATCCTAAATGAAAAAAAATGTTGATTGTTAATTTCTGCCCATCATAAAAAGGACACAGAAGCAAAGGAGGGGGCAAGTGAACCCAAGAGCCACATCTGTGTAGTGCTGTGCCTGGAGCTTTTGGACATGTAGCATGGGAGGTGTCATCAGTGCAAAGTCATGTTCAGGTTTGGTCTGGACAAGTTGAGCTAAGATTTCGGGGAAACTATGGTAAAACAGAAAGGATGACATACCATTGGTGATATTGGGGCTATTTTCCCCTTCACTGGCCTATCAAACAGCATTGGAGGGGGGTGCTGATTCTAGTTCTTTTGCCCTAGTCAGTGGGAGACCTTAGATCTCACCATGGATGAGATCCATAGGTCAGCAGGCCCAAAGTATAATACCTATGTTGAAGGGAAAGTCTGACCGGATCATGTGGCTAAAAAGATTTTAAAAGCATGTCCCATAACTACCCATGTTAATAGTTGAAAGTGTATGATAAAAATAAATATCACCAACACAGTTGGTAAAAAAGAGGCAATCCAGGAAAAAGCCTGGAAAATTGTATGAACCTCAGCAATAACAACTGCGGTGTTACTGTCTTTGAAACTCTTACATTAAAGGACAGCTGCTTAAGACTTCACTCCTGACTATACAAAAAGTTGTAATAAATTAGCACTGCACCTCACTTGACTTTACCAGAAAGTTCCTTAATTCTTTCCTAATGTGGGTGCTTTTATAGACACCACCTCTCTCATTTAGCTTTACCATTTCTCTTTTGATGTAGGCATTTTTAATATTTAGTATGTGAAACACATTGGCTGGAATCTTATTTACATTAAAAGTGCTCCAAACCCCAGATGTGCATAAACAAATCGAATGGGTTTATTTAGTTGTCTCCTTCATCCTCTATTATAACTGAGAAATGATTAAACTGATCCAGATGTGCCCATCTCATCAATCCCAATCATTGCTGCCAGACAGAAACAGGATTGAGCAGTTCCTGGAATATGAACCTTCAGCTAGATTTCTTCTACTTATTCCTCCTTCCTACTAACCTTCTCCCCCACACCAAGATCTTCTAGGCAAAACTATTTTATCTTTCTATGAAAAACATGGTTACTACACAAGCATAAATTCTGGTTGGCAGAAAGAAGTTAGTGATATCTTTATGCCACTCTCACCAAGACTTATTGATGGGACTAAAGTGCTCCTGCAATGTTAAGAAGGCCACAGAAGGTATACCCCCATCTATGTTTAATTATTCCTTAGGATAATCTATATGTCTGGCCAACTCAATAATTCTATATACTGAGCAATTGAAGAATTCATTGAACTTATGCACTAGATCTACAGGTCAAAGATACAAAAAAAAAAAAAAAAGGAACAGGAAGGAGCCCCTTTGGGCTATGTAGATAACATCACTATCATTGTTAAGAAGTATAAAACCACAATAAACAATTGTAAGCTACACCCTACCTCTCCTCCACATTTAAATTTGAATGTATTCAAGAGGAAGCATTTGAACCGTGTTGTGAATCTTGCCCTTCTCAATTTTGTCCACCATCAGGGAAACTCAAAATGACACATCTGTATCCTAATGACCCCAAAGAGAAATCCTAAATAGGTCTACTCAAAATTCTACTCAGATCTATTCAATGGGGCTTATTCCCACGATACCATTCATGGGATGGCACTGCAACTCACATTGCCATGAACAGTTCAGTGAATCAAAATTATTTGTTTATTTTATTCAATTTATATCTTTCCCTTCCCACATAGCAGGCTCAAGGCAGGTTACATCAAATTTGGTAGAAAATACAATATAGAAAAAAAAACGTTTAAAACACCAATAAAATACAACAACATCATTCATTCGGTGCAAGTTATCATTAAAATTAAGGCCTCACAGCTGCCATCTCTGGTATGCAGGCCCCTGGGCGTATAGGGCTTTAAAGGTAAGCACCAATACATTGAAACAGATCCGGTACTCAATAGGCAGCCAGTGCAGTTCGCACAACACCAGGCAGATGTGGGCCCACACAGGCAGTGACATCAGTACCTGTGCTACTGTGTTCTGCATCAGCTTCAGTTTCTGGAGCAGAATCAAGGGCAGCCCCATGTAGAGAGAATTACAATAATCTAATCTGGAAGTGACCATTGCATAGGTCACTGTAGCCAGATCTCGGGGAGTGAGATATGGGGCCAACTGCATGATCAGTCTCAGATGAAAAAAGGGAGACCTGGCAGTGGTGTCGACCTGGGCCTCCATATTTAGTGAGGCATCCACAACACCCACAGGCTCTTTGCTTTCGGCACTGACACCAATAGGGCCCCATCAAAGGTTGGAAACCCAATCCCAATCCCCTGCAACCCTTGTACAGGACCTCTATCTTCTGTGGATTCAGTTTCAGTCTGCTGTGTTGTAACCAACCAGCCACGGCTTGTAATGCCCCATCTAGATTTTCTGGGGCAGTGTCCGGGTGGCCATCCATCAGTACATAGAGCTGGGTGTCATCTGCTTATTGGTGATGACCCAGCCTCTATCTCCGGATAATCTGGGTGAGGGGGCGCATGTAGATATTAAACCGCATTGAGGAGAGAATCAACTCCTGTGGCACACCACATTCTAGCAGGTGTCGCTGAGATAATCCCCCCCCCCCGTGTGCCACCCTCATGGAGAAACGAGGTCAACCACCACAAGGGAAGCTCCCTTATCCCCACATCAGTGAAGCAGTGGGTCAACAGATCATAGTCAACCATATCAGCAGCGCTGATCCACCTCAATCCAGGTGTCTCTGGAGGTCATCTACTAAGGTGACCAGCACTGCCTCTGTCCCATGGGCAGGGCGAAAACCAGACTGGAAGGGATCCATGATATTAGCATCCTTCAGGAAAACCTAGAGCAGTGTTGCCAATGCCTTTTCCACTACTTTACTCAGGAATAGTAGATTAGACACTGGGCAGTAGTTTGTAAGGACCGTAGGGTCCAAAGAGGGTCTTTTTAAAAGGGGGCAGACAACAGCCTCCTTCAGTCCCTCTGGGAAGGTTCCCATTGATAGGGACAGATTAATAATCTCCCTCAGGGGAGTCCACACCTCATCACCACAGGCTTTCACTAGCCATGGCGGGCAAGGATCAAGGAAGCATGTAGTGGGCTTCACAGCAGCCAGGATCCTGTCAACTTCTTCCTGGGTGAGCAGACTGAAATGGTCCAATACTGGATCTGAAGATGGCCAAGGAGCTTCCAGTTCCCTTATTGTATCAAGCAGGGCCGGCCTGAGGTGTTCCTGCACCCTAGGCGAGCGCAGATGCCAGCCTCCCGGTGGGGCCTGAAGACCTCCCAGCTGGCATGCGGTGCCTCGGGGTGGAGCTCTCTCTCTCTCTCCCGCACCCTAGGGGGAATGGATAGACTAGCAGGGAAGAAGCAGATGGGGGGAGCGGGGGGGCACCCTACCCTTCTGAGGTGCACCCCTCCCAATTCCTGACCACCCAAGTACTCCCCAGATGGATTCCACACACACACACACACGGTAGCTTAGTCGAGCATTCATAACAGCTGGGGGCTCAGTCTGCCTTCGCTCTTCGCTCCACTGTACTTCACCCCGCCCCAAAACAATGGAACTGGCAGCATAGTCACAAGGCTTTCCTCTTCCTTCTCACTTCCCCTGTGCAGTAGCGACCACTTACACGCCTCATCCCTGCCACTCTCCGGGCCATCGTCTGAGAAGGATTCATCCCAGTCTCCAAAATCTGCCCGCCCCTCAACCGGCCCCAGGCAACATGGGCATGGGACTCCGGGTGGGGCTGGGCTGCCAGTTTGCCTTTTTTTGCCCCCCCCTTTACCTTCGAGTGCCCGGCTGCTCCCCAACAAAGCGCCCGGGCAGAAGATGTACCGTCAGCCCTCACGGAGGGACGGGGGGGCGGCGGCAAGACACCTTCTTCTTCGGCCACCGCTGGGAAAAGGAAGAGGAGAGCCGGGAAAAGGAAGGGCAGCAAAAGTGAAACTGATTGAGAAGGTGGCAGGTGGGCAGGTTGTGAAGCTCTTTCTCACTCGCCTGCTGCCTTCTCAGCCAGTTTCACTTTTGCTACCCTTCCTTTACCCTTCTCTCCTCTTCCTTTTCCCAGCGGTGGCTGAGAAAGAAGGCGCCTTGCCTCCCTCCGTGAGGGCTGATGGCACATCTTCTGCAGAGCGACTCCCTCCTCCCCGGGCGGCTCCTCCTGCTGCTGGTGGTGCTGCGGCAGCGCCTGGCTCCATAGAGGGTGCTCCTCCGACTCCTAGTGTCGGGAGCACGCCGGGCTCCTGCGGGCTGTGCTGCTGCCTCCCTCTGCCATGCTGGCCAGGCACGACGGCGGCCACCCCTGCCTCTCCTTCCGCGCCCTAAGGGCTGGCCCGCACTCTAGGCGTGTGCCTAGCTCGCCTAGTGGGTAAGCCAGCCCTGGTACCAAGTGTGGCTAGAAGATCACAATGAAGTGACAAGACTTTATCTGCAAAATGACTCACAAATGCCTCGCAGCCTATGGCCAATTCTCTAGCATTTGTAATGCCCTGAGGCAATGCAGTTAAAGACCGAATTATTCTAAATAATTGGGCTGAGCGTGAGCTTGCAGACTCAATGAAGCTCCTGTTTCATCCGCCTTAGCTCCAGGGAATACCACAGTGCCAATTTGGTATGAGGGCAAAGAGGGTGCCAGGGATGTCGATGGCTTTGGAAAGACAGTCCTGCCAATCTTCCACTAGCTTCTCCAACAGGCCACCAGGGGGAATTGGATCCCACAGAGCTTTTTGGAACCTACCCAGGTCTTTAGACTCTGCAGGTGAGCGTAAATTTGCTTGCCACCTAAACAGAGAGGATTAGGCGTATCCAGCTGGGCTTTCAGGGCAAGGTAGTATGACCATGGTACTGCACCAGAAGTAATTTGGTCCACCATAATCCCCGAGGGAAAGATAAGATCCAGCATGTGGCCTGCTTGGTGTGTGGGAGCCGAAACAAACTGGGAGAGTCCCGGTGCCACCATGGATGACACTAGGTCTCTAGCCTGAGAGAAGGTCACATCGTCTGCATGGATATTGAAGTCCCCCAGAACCAGTAAAAGTAATTTCACAGGCAGTGCAGAACAATGGAAGTGAAACTCGTCTTAGTTTATCTTTTTTTCACTCAGAGCAAAATTTATCTAAAGCAATTGCTTCAATGTCCATTTGATGAGTGCGAATTAAACAGATCCATTATCTTTTAAGCTGCTCAATTAAAATGGTATCACATACTCTTCATCTGAATTATGATCACATCTTGCAGACATACAATTAAGAAAATTTTCATTCTCAGAAATGAGAAGCATTACTATAAGACCTTAACATTTACAGGAAGCAGAATAATGGCTTTTTTTTGGTTAATGACACAGTAAAATGAATTTCAATTTCAATCTCAGCTGGCAAAAGTATGATTTCATGAAATGAGACTGAGTTTCCATATATATATCTATATATCTAATTCCCAACCATGTCCCCTATGTGTGAATACTTATTTCTGCAGATAGGGGGCACATGGAGGGTCAACAGAAACTCCTGCACACTTGGGGTACTCAAAATGTTAATAAAATTTTATTGCAAAGGGAGTCTAGATTGATTTTCGAATTAAAAACTCTAGCACCAAATGCAATGAGACACTTGATTTTGCTGCCTTTATTTGAAGATTATTGCAATTGAATAGAATATGAGTATATATGTGAAACTCAGCGATGTTTGTGTATAATGGGACAGGTCCACTTTAAGAAACTGTATTGCAATTGACTTGTATATGGTTAAATGCTGCATGGCAGGTTGCATTATAGAGAACCCTGGGATTCCATTGGAGCTATTGAGCTGTGCCTATGTTATTCTGGAAATCGGGGTGAGATTCATTTTTTCTATGTTTTTGAATTGATATATGCCTTATGCAGTCAATCTTGTATTTCTATGTATATTTATGAATGCTTCACAGTTCCGTTTTACCAATTGCTGTTGAAGATCATTGAAACGTCTTGCTTTATACCCGGGAGAGGCATATGGCTGTTATTCTTTCCACAGTGAGCGTCTTCTGCTGCAGTTATTTTTTGTTTGGAGGTCTATGGACACTCTCTATGTATGGAATTACAGAGGAACCTACTATTGATTCTGAACATGTTCATTTTGTAAAATATACTTAATTGTTACAAGCACTCTGTTGGATATGTGTCTATATATTCTATTGGGTTATGACCACTAACCCTTCTTTGTACAATGAATGTAATATACAGTTTTGAGCATATATAGTTGCGAATTGTGGATGGTCTTCCCTTGGTGGGTGTTATTTGAGGCAGCGAAGCTGGCAGGGGTGGGCTGGCGAGTGGCAGTGAACAGGCTGAGTATAAGGTTAGGTGAGCCACAGAGGTGGCAAAGAGACCAGGGGGAACCAGCAGAGCCACCAAGGTGGTGAAGCTGGCAGGGAGGGGGAAGTGAATGGCAAGCACCATGTGACAGGGAACAGACGAGTGGCCCAGGTGGTGAATCTGCGGGGGGGGGGGGGGTGAGCAAGCCGCTGCTAATGCTGCCAAGGCGGTAAGGCAGGAGGGCAGATGAGTGGTAGCCACTTCATCAGGGAAGAGGCCAGTGAGGAGCCAGTAGAGCTGCTGAGGCAGTGAAGCTGGGGGGGGTGGCCAGCGGTAGGCATCATGGCAGGGAGAAGATCCAGCTGCCAGGTGAACTGCCCAGGTAGTGAAGCTGCAAGGGAGAGGGGCTGAGCAACCTGCTGCTAATGATGTTGAGGCTGGGGGGGAGGTGTTGTGTCTTTACCATTAACATATAATGTTAAGCTTGAAACCTCAGCCGGATTCTAATCTGGAACAACAACATTGGCTGAAGCATGTACAGTAACCAATGAAATGTAAGAGTCTGTGCTCGAGGGAAAACAAATGATTGGTCATTATCCATGTATTGTGATTGGATGTTAACTGTGTGAGGGCGTGGCTACCCCAGCCCGGGAGAATTTAAAAAGGAGCTGTGTTATCTTTGTGTGGAGTCATGTGTCGTCTGATGCTGTGTGATCTTTGGAAGTTCTCATTCTCAATAAAGCTGATTCACTTGTTACTTACTTCATTGTTGAGTTGCATACTTAACAGGAGGGACAGGTGAACGGCAGCCAATGCAGCAGGGAAGAGGCCAATCAGTCACAATGGGTGAGGGAGGCAGAATGAGAGGAGTGATAGCAGATATGGGAGAGAGAGACAGAAAGTAAGAAAGGGGTGGGGGGGAAAGAGAGAGACACTGAGAGAAATGGAGGGAGAGAGGAGGAATCAAAGATGGTAGAAATAAGAGTGTTTCTTGCAGGTCCCCTCTTGTACGTATCTATGTATGTATGTATGTGTGTGTATATCCTGTCCGTATATATAAAAGCATTTTCGCATGGCAACATTCTATGCCCACCAAAATCAGTTAGCTCTGTGATATGTCAATCACAAGGTGTCTCTATCCACTGGCTGCATTGCCTGAGTTCTCTCCCACCCTCTGCAACCTAGGCCACTGGCGGGGGGGGGGAGAGATGTTAACCTGAAGACAGACAGGCAGATAAAGGTAGGCCAATGATTTCCTGGAAAGGACATAGGGTTGCCAGCTCCAATTTGGAAACTTCCAGGGTATTTTAGGGATGAAGCCTGCTGAGGGTGGGATCTGAGGAGGAGGAAGAGGGGGACCTCAGACAGATACAATGCCATAGATCCCACCCTCCAAACAAGCTGTTGCCAATCTCCAGGTGACAGCAGGAGAGCTCTTAAAGCTCTGGTGCTAATTCAAAGTGCTGGGGATGTGTTGCGTTCTGGCAGGTGACGCTGTGAGTGTAGAAAATGAATGTGGACAGAGTAGTGTTTTGGAAAATCTTTAGGAATTGTCCGTTTACCATGGGGCACCCATCCAGATCAAAACCAATTTAAGGCAAAATAGAGATATGGAGACTTTCCCATCCTCCTTTACATCAATCTTTCTTTGTTGGCAACCCTAGGCCAACAGGGTGAAGGAAACTTTACAACCAGAACTGATGTTTGAATCGGAGGATGGCAGAATGGTTTTAATTCAGAATTTAACTCAGAAGACCATTATATCTACTACTGTGGCCAGGAATCTCGTAGAAAAAATGGTGTGGCCTTTATAGTCAACAAGAGAGTGCAAAAGGCAGTACTGGGATACAATCTCAAAAATGACAGAATGATTTCGGTCCGATTCCAAGGCAAACCATTCAACATCACAGTAATCCAAGTCTATGCCTCAACCACTGATGCAGAAGAGGCTGAAGTGGACTGGTTCTATGAAGACCTACAACACCTCCTAGAACTAACACCAAAAATGATGTCCTCATCATCATAAGGGACTGGAATGCTAAAGTAGGAAGTCAAAAGGTAACCGGAATAACAGACAAGTTTGGCCTTGGAAAGCAAAATGAGATACCTACCTCCTCTACAGAGTTTTGTCAAGAGAACACACTGGTCATTTGTGATCATGCATTCCGTCGGCACAAGATGGCCATCACCGAGCCCCTGCACTGTCTTCTGGACAAGCATGCCCCGTGGATCTGGGGCACAAAGCACGCCGCCGTGTTCCGGGCAGTCAAGGATCTCCTGACCTCCAATGACGTCCTTGCTCATTTCAATAAGTCCCTCCAAGTTGTCCTCGCGTGTGACGCCTCTCTGTACGAGGTCGGGGCTGTGCTGAGGCGCCAACTGCCGGATGGTCATGAGGTTCCAATTGCATACTATTCCTGCACCTTGTCGTTGGTGGAGTGCAACTATGCTCAGATAGACAAAGAGGCTCTGGCGATCATGGCAGGGGTGCAGAAATTTCATGACTATCTGTATGGTCGGCCTTTTACCATTGTTACGGACCACAAACCTCTCCTGGGACTGTTGGCCCCGGACAGGTAGATGCCGCAGTTGCTGTCACCCAGGGTGCTCCAGTGGTCCATTTTCCTCGCCAGGTACACCTATGCGCTTATACACCAGCCTGGTAAAGCAATGGGCCATGCGGACACTCTCAGCCACCTCCCATCTAGATTTCGCAGGCCCCTTCCAGGGACAACTATTTTTCATCCTGGTAGACTTGTATACCAAATGGCTAGAGGTTGTTCCGGTCCCCACCACATCATCCCGCGCTGCCATCCGTGCCATGTGGAGGATCTTCAGTACACATGGCATTCCCAACACTTTGGTATCCTACAATAGGACTGCTTTTACTTCGGCCGAGTTCCAGGAGTTCGTGCGCTACTACAGGATTTGACACACCCGCTCAGCTCACTTCCACCCGGCAACGAATGGTCAGGCAAAAAGGATGTTGAGGACAACCAAAGAGCCCCTGCGCCACATTGCACAAGGGGACTGGGACCACTGGTTAGCAGCCTTTCTCTTCGGCCAGAGGATGACCCTGCACACTTTCACCGGCCGCAGCCCGGTGGAATTATTGTTGGGTAGGCACCTCACAACCCGACTGGATCGCCTACACCCAGATCAAGCCCCTGATCATGCCTCAGCCCCGGAGCACCAGGATGCCCCACAAGGGTTCTTCCCAGAGGACCCCGTGTATGCGAAGAAATTATCTCGGGGTCCAGCGTGGATCCTTGCCAGGGTCATGAGGGTGATGGGACCTCTATTGTATGAGGTCTCTGCGGAAGAAGGTCAGTTGCTCCAGAGGCATGTGGACCAGCTGTGCAGATGCCTACTTCTTGCAGACCCAGCAGAGGGTACAGACCCTGAGGAAAGTGATGAGGAGTTCTAGACCCCCGGGGAACAAGAGCATGAGGGTGACACGCCAGCCCTCGGAGAGCAGCAGGTACCAAGCACGCAATTCCCTGAGAGAGCCAGCCAAGCACAGGACCCATCAGGGGAGGCCATGACCTGTTCTCCTGAAAGTGCAGCAAAAAACCCTGACGCAAGCCGAGGGCCTCAGTGCCACAGACGAACCCTCACCACTCGCAAGTGAAGATGACCGGCGTATCTCAGAAACTATGTAAGCTAGGGCCTCCGGACTATGGGGGGAGGGGTGTTGTATACTGAGATAATTACATCAGCGCTAGTGACACCATGCGGTCTAGCACACCTTCGGGTGCTAGAACAATAGAGGAATTGGATCCTAGGGCAGACCAATAGGAGTGCCCGGATTCTAGAGGAGACCTATGATGGACTCCTCCACTGTAAATAGCCTGTCACTGGTGTTGAGGTGTGTGTTGGGTATGGGGTACTGCAGGGATATAAGCGGGGCTCGGACCTTGCTAGTTTGTCTTTTATTTTGCTTGCTTAATAAACCATGAGCTGATCACTACTCAATGCCTCCGAACTCAGTACTTTACACCTGTGGTACCCCACTGCTTACCACCCTCCACTGATAAAATTTCCCATTTATACTCACTCTCTGTTTCCTATTAATTAGCCAGTTGTTGATCCACAAGAGGACTTGTTCTTTTATCCGGTGACCATGGAGCTTACTTAGGAGCCTTTGATGAGGAACCTTATCAAAAGCTTTCTGGAAGGCAAGGTAAACAACATCTATTGGGCCCCTCTTGTCCACATGTTTGTTCACTCCCTCAAAAAACACTAACAGGTTAGTGAGAGAAGATCTTCCCATACAAAACCCATGCTGAGTCTGCCTCAATGGTTTTGGTTCATCAATGTGCCTACTAATTCTTTCCATAATAACAGTTTCCACCAACTTTCCCAGTATCGATGTCAGACTGACTGGCCTGTAATTTCCTGGATCCAGTCCTCAGGAATGGAGGCAGATTTTAAGAAAAGATTACATATTTTTGTCAGGCGATCCACAAGTTCACATTTGAATTCTTTCAGAACTCTCGGATGCATGCCATCCAGGCCTGGTGATTTATCAGTTTTTAAGTTGTCTATCAGTCGTAGGACCTCCTCTCTCATCCACCTCAAACAAGCTCCCACCTTAACCTCTACCCAGTTTTGCTGTTGATCAGTTCTTGAGCGAAAAGCAAATGCCCTGTAGCCACAGGGCCCTACCTGGCTTATCATTTTGGATGTGGCAGCCCCCCATGACTTCACTAAGACCTTGAATCTTACTCAGAAATACCAGGTCCAATAGCTCACCCCTGAGGGACCAAATCACCCTGTCCTTACTTTTAAGGTCCACCCCATACTGTATCAAATGCATTACCGGTATTGGCCAAGCCCATTGCAGCGCCACCTGCTGCCTAAAGGGCATGAACTGCTGACCTGCATGGCCATAGGGTAACTATCACCCTCTTGGCCCCAACCCTCCAAACCACTGCAGCACCATCAGTGTACACTTAGCACTTGCTAGTGCCATTGTGGTAAAGGCTCACCAAGCCACCAGTTTGTCTTCTGATAGGCAGGAAGCCCCCTCCCCTGCATCCAGTAGACTGCCCGAGTGAATTCACTGTGTTATGGAGCCCTCCATTCCATCATGAGCCAGTGGAACTCCCAGCTCCCTGGCCAGGGTCTGGAACACCTCCAAATGCTCTGCATAAGCTATGCTACCTACCATGCCAATGAGAAGAAATCCATCTTAAGTATCATTGCTATACTGGGTGTTAGGTCTGTCCTTCCCTGCCCATTCCACGAAGGTGCCAAATGCCTCAAATGCTGCAAATGCTACTGTGCGGGGAGGGCAGGGTATAAATGATTTTTTTTAAAAAAAATTAAAATAAATAAATAAAATGGGCATGACCCTATTTATGTACCACAACCCATAGCACCTAACGAAGGGTCCCTTGAGGCATGAGAAATGATGGAAGAGTCTGATCTTGGCTGAAGGCATTCTGGGCATGATCCCTGGGATGGAGACCCTGAAGTTGGTCAACAAAGGGGCATCAAAGGGGCTGCTGAGCCTTGGCTGAAGGTGGACAGGACATGCTTCGATAGTACCCCAAGCAGAGCCATCCATTGTAGTCAGATTTCCAGCGGGCCCTCTGGTAATGCCCCTCCTTAAACCACCAGCATGCCCTGCAAGCCAGGTCCCATCAAAGAGCACACGTGGCTGATCTGAACAAGTCAGCCTCCCCTTTTATCCTGGGTCCCACCAGCAACAACCTTGGGACCTCTCAATGCGGTGATGACTTTCTTCAGGCTCTTGCACGTGGCCCTAACCAGCAGCTAGGGTATTGGCTGTCCCGTCACCATCTGATGCTGCTCCTTTGTCACTCTTCGCCCCGTCAGGACCACCTGGTACCCCATCTGGATCAGGAACCTTTTTCACCCTGGTATGATGCACTCAACCATCAGGAGCTGTAGTCTTCACAGCACTATCCAAAATCAGGAGCACCTGGACTGGACCCTTCCACTGCAGCTTTAGAGGCTCATGCTTCCAGGCCTTGATCAGGACCCAATCTCCAGGTTGAAAGGAATGAACTGGACAATCATATGAGTCTTTTCCCCTGTAATTGGGTCTTCCCACTCAAAAGCAAAAAGGTCTCTAGTTTCTGGTGCTAGAAGAATACTAAAGAATACATCTTTAAGGTCCAGTTTGGTGTAGTGGTTAAGTGTGCAGACTCTAATCTGGGAGAACCGGGTTTGATTCCCCACTCCTCCACTTGCACCTGCTGATGTGACCTTGGGTCAGTTACAAGCTCTGGCACAGCTGTCCTTGAAAAAGAGCAGTTTGTGTCAGAGTTCTCTCAGCCCCACCTACCTCACAGGGTGTCTGTTGTGGGGAGGGGAAGGGAAAGGAGTTTGTAAGCCACTCTGAGACTCCAAGTGAAGGGGGGGGTATAAATCCAATCTCTTCTTCTTCTTCTTCTTCTTCAAAACAGTGGACTTATGATCCCCTGGAATTGTTGACAAGATTGTATATGGATTTGGAACTATAGGCTGTGCATGTTGAACCACCTGGTTCAAGTTCCTCAAATGCTGGCAAAAACAGCATTTAGTGTGAGCTTCATCTTTGGGTACAGCCAGAATAGGGGTATTATAGGGAGAGGTGCATTCCTCTAGCTTTCCCTCCCTCACCAGATGCTCTATAACAGGCTTTAATCCCAACCTCCCTTCTGCAGAAAGTGGATATTGTCGCACCCTGATGGGAGCCACTCCTGACTTCAATGTTACATGAACTGGAGGTGCCCTCAAGGCAAGAGCAGGAGTGCCCTCCTCAGCCCAAACCCTGGGATCAACCCCATAAATGATATCCCCATGGGAAGAACACTGTTCTTCTTTATTCTGTGTAGCTAGAAGGGCAGCCAAGTAGTGAGGACCTGATTGCAGAGGAAGATGCAAGTTAACCCCATGCTCATTAAAACTTAACTGTGCACCTAATTTACAAAGCAAGTCCCTACCTAACAAAGCAACAGGACAGTCAGGGGTTAAAATAAATGAATGAGATAAGATATGATCCTCTAAAGTCACATCACACTCCTGCAGGAAATGCTCTACAATAGGATTTCTATCTATTCCTACAATCTGAGTAGCTTGAGAAGAAACAGCAATTCCAGGAGGGGGAGCAGGCAAAAAAGAAAAAGTGGTTCCTGAGTCCAGCAGAGCATCATATTCACTATCCCCCACCTTCTCTCTCTCTCTGTGTGTGTGTGCTTTGCTGTTTCCCCTCTGTGGTTTGGTTTCTCTTGCCTGTGGGCTTTGTGTGGTCTGTGTTAAAATGGGGAACCGGGGAAGTAAGATTAAGGTTAGGACTCCTCTGATGTGTATGGTCCAAAACTGGAACTCTGTGGTGGCTCCAGAAGAGGGGGGAAAGGATTTGCAATATCCAGTTGATAAGCTTGCTAAGTTTTGTATGAAAGCTTGGCCAGGGTATCCCCTTGAGGGGGGGAAGTGGCCAGCTCATGGTTAATTTGATGTTCAGCTTGTGAGGGCCTTGTGGGGGTATTGTAAAGATCATGGCAAATTTGAAGAGTGTGACTATCTTGAGTTTTGGTTATCTGCTATGACTAGGGGAACCTTGTTGGATAATAATGTCCCTCTGTCAAAATCTTTGCAAATGACTTTAAGGGAAAATCTCAAATATGGCAACCACAGAGTTCCAGTTTTGTAGAGGGACCACACAGTGATCTAGGCCACCCTGCTTCCCACCCCTGCCAATCCACCAAGGATTTGTTTGAGATGCGGTAAGGAGTGCTTTAGGCCACCAATTGGGTGTGTGCAGTGATCCAGGCTGCTGTGGTTCCCACTAAGATTCCCCCCCCCTCCCCCCCCCGTGCTAATTCACCATGGCCCAAGGCACCCACCCAGCTGCAACAGCGGCTGCCGCTCTCCCTGGGAAAGGGGGTTGGATGATTACTCTTCCTTTTCCTCCACTTACTCTTCCTTTTCCTTCACTGCAGTGCCTACCGAACTATCTAACTTTTCCCTTTTTTCACCGAGGTGCTCAACTGGGCCCAGAACCCTGTTGGCAGAGTTTAAACATGCAAAGGAATGGAGCACGAACTGTTTAAAGAAAATAGGTTGGTTTATTAAAGAAGAAATAATCTTGAGGCCAGACTAGTTGATCTACTTAGGTTCAAAATGGCCTTTCAAATGATTCAGTCTTGCAGCAGTGCTGGAAAGCAAATTCTCTGCATTAAAAAGGGCTAAAGACAACTTTCCCCCCTTCAAACGAAAGCTGGAAATCTGGACAAGCTGGTATATCTTCTTGACCATAGATTATTAGCATTTTTGTGTGCTAATTTGTGCAACAGCAATAGCTGTTGTTGTTTTTTTAAAAGACCTATTTTTTTAAAAAAAAGGCTCTCCAGTGGCATGGGGGAGGGAAGCACAGACAGTTAAATTAATCTCAAATCAAATGGATCAGTTATAAAGCAATTTCCATTTGGTGTTTTGTCTAAGTATTCCTTATTGATGTTAACAGATGCTGATCTGTTTGAATTGGCAATATTGCGGCACATGAACAGTTCTGAATAAACAATACCAATGCAAATCTGTTTGGCTGGTATTAGAGCCACCGGTGGCAAACCAAAGGGACCCAATGTATTGTCACAGTCAGACATGGGGTCAGATTAGACATGACAGCATCCTCGTGGCCATCACAAGGACACACTACCATTTTAAAGTCTTTTAAAAATATCATGAAGGCATGCACAGCACAGCACCCTTATTTGCCATGGGTGTGGAGAGGCAGCCATTTCAGTACGTGGCAAGGCACAAAGGAGAAACAAGACAGTCCACCATGCTGCGAGAATGATCAGGATTTGAAATGGCAGGGACACCCCCATAGCAGCAACAAAGATGCCATCATGTATAGTTTGGCCCACAATAAGATCTGCAAAATTTGTGGTATCCATATAATATCATTCTCTTAAATATAGTGAAATCCTGCTGTCAGGAGCAGCAATTTCTTCAGGAAGGGCAGGATTCACCTCAGATTTTTTCTATAGCAGTCAGATAGCTCCTGAGTTACATACTCTATATGCCACGTATTCAAAACATCTGTCTTTGAGGAATGAGGCGACTTCATCTTTTTTGGACAAAAAGAGGTTTTCATGTAAGACTACAGCATACATGTGTTGTGAAGCAAGAAGGAATTCCCAGCTTGGTTTTAGGAATGTACAAACATACCACACTTCATCCAAACTTGCCTTCCCTAGTGACAAAATGTAGGAGCTGTTCCAAAGCCCATTGGAATCAATAGAAACACGCCTGCTGGAACGCAGCCATAGACCTCCACCTAAACTCTCTTTCTCTCTCATTTGGGCTTCCTTGGAGAAAATCTCTGCTCTCTCCTATGACCTGCTTAATAATTAATATGATGAATCTGGCATTATGACTCCCCAATAAGTATTGTGCTTCTTTAGACAAGGGTCTGACACCTGTCCTTAGAGCTGTCACACAGCCCAGCCCCATTTTTAATAAATATAATAATATAAATAAATATAATATATAAATATAATAAACTGGCCAATCTCCTGCAGTTTTGGATAAACTGTATGCAAGCATAGCCAATTCTCCACAAGTGTAAAATACTATGAAAAATTAAAGAAAAGCCACCTGCATTCTGATTAAATTTCACTACATTGTATACCCTGGAAAGTCTTCCTTTTCCTGAAGAAAATTAGGTCATCAACTGAGCACATATTTAAATGACCAAAAAGGTATTATCAAAACTAAAATATTCCTAAATATTTATGAAGTGTTAAAAATCTGCCATTTCCCCTTTCTAGTGCTGAATAAACACAAGTTTATACACACTTTTTCCTCAGTCCATTGGTTTATTCCCCCCTCCCCATTAGTGATATGGTACACATTGATGGAACACTTAAGAAGCAATTTTGACGTGAGTGTATCTAACAGTGTATCTACCTAAATGTGAGGAGGGGTACCAACACATGGGAGTACAGGAAGAATGGGAGTACACATGGGAGTACAGGGGGTACACACACAAAAATCTTGACACAATCATATATACCATCAAGTCAAAATTTTTGTTTTTATAGGCCCCTGCCACACAGCAGGGAAAAGACGGGGCGAAGCGCGGCTTTTAAAAGCTGCGCCAAAAACAAACGCCCCAGCGGGATCCCACGGGTCCCGGTTGCTGCGCTCCGTTGCTCCCCGGCAGACACTAGTCGGAGGGGGGCTGCCATACTGCGCATGCTCGAGCATGCGCAGTACGGCAGGGGGCTGGGGATGCGACGGCGGCAAGACGCGCCGCCGATCCCACAGCCAGGATGAAGCGCCTCAACCGGATGAACCACCGAAGTAGGTGGTTCATCTTTGACGCGCTTCATCGGGGGAAGGGCCGGGTTGGAGGCGGGAACGCAATGCCAGGCAGATGTTGCCGTGGGATCGTGCCCGTCTGATGCGCCTTCAATCCGGCCCGCTCCCGGCCCAAACTGCCTCGTATGAACGGGGCCATAATTTATTTACTTTTTGCCACACATAGACAGGGGAGAAATATCCAAGTGAATGTCAAGGGGGTGACACAGTAAACTGTGCATGCTCCCATTTCAGGAGACTTAATTTTAAAAATTCTCCAACTTCAGCTAGAATGCCTGAGGGGTGGAATGTAGTACATAGTTAATCCATGGAACGGTGGAGAAACAGAATGAGGGAATCTACTCATCCCTCTTTTTTCCCTTTCTTTTTGTCTTCCCCCACCTATTCTTTC
>NW_015167141.1:62496-85925 GCF_001447785.1 Gekko japonicus | reverse complement strand
TTTTTTAATACATAGATGTGTATTAATAGAGTAGCAGAATTTTTAAAAACCCTTAAGATCCCCATTTGTTGTGCAGAATTCATATGGTATTGCAATCTCTGTTCTCCTTCAAGGCCAGTTCCAGGTTTTTGAAGGCCTCAGACAGAGAGTTCCTAGGGTCCCCTTCCCTTCCTCTGCTCACCAATAGGCACTCATGCCCCCCCTCCGCAACATGCCTCTCACCTGCTTGTGTGTCCTTCCCTTGACTGCTCAAAAACCCTCCCTACTGCCCATTAGGGTTGCCAGGTCCATCTTCATCCCCAGCGAGGGACTTTGGGGGGCTTCCTGGAGGTGATCCCAGATGGAGGAGGAGGAGGAGATTGGATTTATACCCCGCCCTTCACTACCCAAAGGAGAGCGGCTTACAAACTCCTTTCCCTTCCCCTCCCCACAACAGACACCCTGTGAGGTGGGTGGGGCTGAGAGAACTCTGACACAAACGGCTCTTGGACAGCTGTGCCAGAGCTTGTGAATGACCCAAGGTCACATCAGCAGGTGCAAGTGGAGGAGTGGGGAATTAAACCCGGTTCTCCCAGATTAGAGTCTGTGCATTTAACCACTACACCACTGTCACATTAGGGACATCTGGGCTTCTAGCCCCGCCCCCATGGGGATGGTTTCGCTGGTTGCAAGCTGCAGTCTGATGGTCCCACCCACCTGATCAGGCATGCGGGGCCCTCTCCTGGGTATAAATTTTTATTAGGTTTAACATATTATAGGACAGGTAAGTATAGGGGTAGGAAGGGAACAAGGTATGGGATAAGACACAAAGGAGAATTCCATCAAATCTGTATAACAGATGTTACAAGTTTTCAGTCTTAATTATTTGTTTCCAGTTCTATTTCTTTGTACAATTACTAAAGTTAATATCACTTACTCAATTCTTAGAGTACTATCCTTAGGTGTATAACAAAAAACAACAGCAAGGGCTGAGGTTGCAAAAGGGTGTGTTCCTTTCTCTGCAAAGAGAAATCTCTCTTAAGAGAGAGAAAGAGAGAATAAAAGGGAATCAATGGTTCTATTTTTAAAAAGTGAATTTTGGAAAAAGAAATTTGCCTGCATATGACCTTGGTGGGGATGAAATCTGTGCTAGGCCAAGACTCTTTCGTCTCTAACATTGCAATCTAAAGTCCATTGAAGGGTTTAGCTCACTTTAGAATGACACTGCATGGATACTTACATGGGAAATTAGCCTGGGAAAGAGAAGGCTTAGAGGGGACATGATTGCAGTCTTCAAGTATTTGAAGGGCTGTCATGTAGAATATGGAGCAGGTCGATTCTCTCTTGCTCCAGATTGCAAGACTAGATCTAATGGGTGGAAATTACAAGGGAGTCGTTACCGGCTAAATATCAGGAAAAACTTCCTAACTGTCAGAGTGGTTGAGCAGTGGAACAGTCTACCTTGGGAGGTGGTGGATGCTTCTTCGCTGGACGTTTTCAAGTGGAGGCTGGACGACCATCTTTTGGGTATGTTGTAGGGCTATGCTATGCTCCTGCAGAGTGCAGGAGGTTGGACTAGATGACCTGCAAGATCCCTTCCAACTCTAACATTATATGATTCTATGATTCTATGATATAGAGGGTATTGGCTACTCTTACATTGTCAAAGCTAACCGGGTCTCAGCCTGGTCCATGTGTAGATGGGAGATGGCCTGGATAGCCAGTGTACATTGAGAGTTGATATAATCCATCCACAGTTGGGGCTGCAGTTGCAGCTTTGCTCTATTGATTTATTTGGGATCTTTGTATCCCACCTCTTCAGAATCTACTGAAACAATAGTATGATGGTAAACAGTTGGAAAATTCAATCAAAATAAACTTTCCATAGTAAAACCACTCCAGTCCTTGAGTTAAAGAATCTATCATTTTTTTAAGAAGTCAGATGCAAACCTTAGTGTCATGTAGGTGTTAGGCCCAAGCACTGCTTTTTACTCAGGGTTTTCACTAAAATTTGCCCCATATTCTTAGTTATTGATTTTATGGCCACATCTTATTGACTAAATGCATTTTTTTCCCCTGGGAGGTCTGAGCTGAGCACCTCCACTATTGACTTTTACAGTTTTTTTTCCAACCCTGGGCAGAGAACGACAGGAGGGGGAGGGAAGTCAGTGCAATTGCTTCAAAAAGGATCTGGACAAAATCGAGAGGGTGCAGAAGAGAGCGATGAGGATGATCAGGGGTCTGGAGACTGAACCCTACGAGGAAAGGCTAAGGGCCTTGGGAATGTTTAGTTTGGAGAAGAGGAGATTGAGGGGGGGACATGATTGCTCTCTTTAAATATTTGAAAGGCTGTCATTTGGAGGAGGGCAAGGAGCTGTTCCAGTTGTCAGCAGAGGATAGGAACCCGAAGCAATGGGTTTAAATTACATGCAGAAAGGTATCGGCTGGATATTAGGAAAAACTTTTTCATGGTCAGAGTGGTTCAAAAGTGGAACCAGCTGTCTAGGGAGGTGGTTAGCTCCCCTTCACTGACAGCTTTCAAGAAGAGGCTAGATGAATATTTGTCTGAGATGCTTTAGGCTGGTCCTGCATTGGACAGGGGGTTGGACTAGATGGTCTGTATGGCCCCTTCCAACTCTATGATTCTGTGATTCTTTCCAGACATCCCTTAGCCCACTTTCATATAAATGCTAATAGGTTAAAACAATGGGATGGTCAAGTCTCCCCCCCCCTTCCAGCAGGAAACAGAGAGCTGGAGGAATTAAAATACTAGAGAGGCTGCAAGAAGGAAATGTCTAGAATTGTTTCCTTGACCAGGGCTTATATGGTCTGGGGGTGGGAAAAAGAGAGGTGATAAAAACTCCTTGCAGCAGGAAGGAGGTCTTTTTTTCCTTGAGTGCTGAGTCCATGTGAGGACACAGACCTCTCCACTGGGAAGGTAGCCATGAACCATGTGCTCGCCTAAGGAGTTGGAGCAAGATTTAAAGTAATGGGAAATCTGTATAGATTTGTAACTTCCTAAGCTACAGGAGCCTGTCCTATTTTAACATCTGATAGGGCATGTATAGAGAAAGGGACAGAGGATTGCTAAAAGTATGCTTGTAAACATTTTCTTTGTAATAAATACTTTATAACTTTTGATGCTGGCAGTGGTTCTCTGTACCACATAGACCTCTACTGTCTTGAACATGCTATTTTAAAAGTCACGCTGGGGGAAGGCAAGCAGTTGACAAGTGGCTATTCTTCCAGTGGTATGCCAGGCTGTAAACAGTCCCAATGGTGACCCAGCACTGGGCAGTGGGAGACACAGAGGCAAGGCCTCAGAACTTGGAAGGGAAGCTGGGAGCCCTGACCCTCCCAGTGGGCAATTTCATACAAAGGTCAGGTGGTGGTGGTGGTGTGCTACCTGAGTCTTGGTCCAAGAGAGGAAGAAAAGTGAATCCAGGGTTTGAGAAAAACCTAGGAGGGCCAGCAGAATAGGGCCCATAGGCCTGAGCAGGCACGTTCCTTCACAACTGCCATTTGAGGCTCACTGCTAAAATTGTTTTCCAGATGTTTACACTGTTTATTACTCATTTTATGATATCCAGTGCTGGTTTTCAGTTTCATTTTGCAGGACCTGAGCAAGGCTACTAACGACAGGACATTTTGGAGGTCATTAATTCATAGAGTCACCATAAGTTGGAAGCAACTTGTTGGCACTTTACACATACACACTGTGCTGGTTTTGTGCCTTTCAGAGGCTTTGGGCACGTTTTGAATTCTAACACAGCATCGTGGCCACAACCACAAAATGGCTATCTCTGGAGGTGGAGCCAACCACAAAATGGTTGCTTGAGTCAACCATACAGAAGAAACCCAAGTGCAGGGGAGAAGAGTGGTATTTTATTTAAAAAATATACACTGAGAAAGAGGATGGAGAGGATAAAACCAACACTGTGGTGGTAGCTGCTGCTGGAACAATGTTATTTTAAACTGCACAGCCAATTATATCTCTAGTAGCCAATCAGAAGCTCTGCTGGGTAAAAGCCCCACTTGACACCATTTGGTGAGCACTGGGAAAGGTATTTGTGCCCACAAGCCCATGGTGCCCACAAGCACCATTTTGGGGACCCTGCCATAGTGTGTCATTAGTGTTGGGTTTTAGCACTAATGATTTTATGTTTTTGTTGTTCCGCTTGATAGTAAAGTTTCCAGTTAGGGGCTCCAAGGCCTCCTCTATCTTTATTATCTTGTAATAATTTCTATTTTATTCTAGCTTTTTTTGAATTCCAGATAAACTTTCTTGTGATCTTATCCAGTTCTAAAAAAAGGTTGTTTTTCTTTAGAATAGGAATATTGTGTGCTAAAAATAAAAATCTTGGTAACACATTCATTTTTACAGTAGTCACTCTTCCCATTAATGAGAGTTGTAGAAGGTTCCATTTATTTTAATCTTTCTTTATTTCTGTCATAAGTTTGTTATAATTATCTTCTATCCACGAGTCTGTTGGTTAGTATAATACCCAGATATCTAATTTTTTAGCTATATCAATAGAAGACCCTTTTTTGATAACTTCTATTGTATATAAGGGGCAATTTTTTTGTCAACAACTTAGTTTTCTTCAAGTTAATTTTAAGTCTGGCAATATGTCCATAGTCTAGTATAACTTTCATTAACTGAGCAATTGAATCTTTGGGGTTTTTCACTATGAATACCAAGTCATCCACAAAAGCTAATAATTTGAATTCTTCTCCTGTTATTTTAAGCCCTTGAATCTTTTCATCTTGTCTTACTTGCTCATTTAAAGTTTCCATTGCAAATATGAATAATAACGGAGACAAAGGACCTCCTTTTCTTATTCCTTTCTGAATGTTTTTTTGCATCAAGTCGCCATCAAGTCCATGCCATCTGTGCATATTGTTCTTTATAAATTGCATTAATCATAGTCTGAAATTTGGTTCCACAATCGCACAATTTCTAGTTTTTTGAATCAAAAAATTCCATGATAAATTATCAAATGCTTTTTCTGCATCTAAAAACATCAATATTAGTTGTTTTTCTGGATGGAGCTCATAATATTCTAAAACATTTATAATAGTCCTTATATTATCTCTCATATATCTTTTTGGCAAAAACCCCAGCTTGATCTGAATGAATATTTTGCACCAAAACTTTTTTTCAATCTGGCAGCCAAAACACTTGAAAATTTTTTATAATCCACATTAAGTAAAGATATCGGTCTATAATTTTGAATTAGGTTTCCCTCCGAATTGGGTTTGGGTATTTATGTGATAACTGCTTGGTTCCACGAGTCAGGTATTTTACCTGTTGTACTTATATCCTGTAGGACTTCTTTTAATGGAAGTAATATCTGATCTTCAAATTTTTGATAAAATTCAGATTGTAGACCATCAGGTCTTGTGGTCTTCTTTTTCTTTTGTTTTTTGATCACCTCTACTATCTCACGTATTGTAATTGGTTCATTTAGAATTTGTTTTTGATTTTCATTTAACTTATTTTTCTTCTTTTTTAATAGATATTCTTTAATTTGACATACCTTCTCTTCTTTTTGTTGGTACACATTTTTATAATTTTTTTCCACGATATCCTTTAATTCTTGTAATTTATATTTTTCTTCATCTTTATCATTTTTTAAAGCCAAAATTGTTCTTTTCTCTCTTTCCTTCCTAATTCTATAGGAAAGCCACCTAGGCAGTTTATTGGTGTTTTCAAAGTGATAAAGTTTAGCATATTCCATATTTTTAGCAATTTCTTGTGTCAAGATTCATTTTATGTTATAATACTTTTAGTTTAGTTTTAATTTCTTCATTTTTAGGGTATTTTTTAGTTTTATCTTCTTCCATTTTAATTAAATTTCTTAATTGTTCATATGCTTTCCTCTTTTGCTTCTTTATCCAAGCATCTTGGTTTATAAACCATCCCCTTATAAATGCCTTAAACGAGTCCCATACTGTATGTATTGATATATCTGCTTGAATGTTTCTAGTGAAGAATTCTTGGATTTCTGTATTCATTTTTTAAAAAAAATTCTTGTCTTTAAGTAAATAAATATTCTTCCATCTAGTTTTCTTCTGTATTTCTTTGAATGTCACAAGAACAGGATTATGGTCAGCAAAAGTGTTAGGGAGGATTTCAGCTTCTATTAAATCTGTTACCATTGCTGTTGTTATCCAGGCCATGTCAATTCTTGACCATAAGCTATGTCGTGAAGAATAAAAATTGTAGTCTCTTTTATATATATTCGTAATTCTCCACACATCTAAAAGACCATATTCCTCTGCAATTTTTACTATCCATCTCTTTATGAAACACCGCATTATAGTCTCATATAATGCAAATATTTTTACAATCTTTTGTTGTTAGAACTTGCCTTAGCTCTTCCATAAATGCGTTTTGGTTTTGATTTGGTGCGTAAACATTTATAATTAAATATTCTATCCCTTGTCTATTTATAAGAATGGATACCATCCTACCATCTTTCGCGGTATAAATCAACTAGGGATGTAGATATTCTTTGGCATATATTACTACACCTCTTTTTTCTCTCATCTGATGCTATAAAAGCTGTACCCAGTTTTTTGCTCTGTAAATATTTTATTTCATCTTTCTTAATGTGTGTCTCTTGAAGATACACTATATCTGCTTGTAATTTGTGGATCTGGTGAAAAGTTTTCATTCTTTTTTGAGGGCTATTCAGTCCATTCACATTTGTGGTCAAATTTGAAAATTTTTATTCTGCCCCATTTTTGTTTCTATAATCTCTGGCCTTGTGTCTGGTTAACATCTGGTAGGGTATACTTGATCTCTCCCCCCCTTTTTAGGTTTCTTTTTATCTCTTTCTTTTTCTTCTTCTTGCCCGGATTTCTCTTCTTCTAAATCTGTTTCTTCTTCCCTGTCTTCTTCTTCTTCTTTCTGCCATCCCAGATCTTCTCCGAATCATTCCAGAAAATTCTCAACTTTGAAAATAGAGTCAATTTTCTGTCTTCTCCCTCGAAACTCAAAAAGTATTCCTTCAGGGATTAACCACCTAAATTGGATGTTATTTGATATTAATAAATCTGTTAAAATATAGTAATTTTGTCTTTTTTCCCTTACCCTCCAGGGAATTTTTTTCAGTATTCTAATCTCTTAATCTCGAATTGTAACTTTATTTTGATTTGCCATTCTCAAAAAATTTATTTCATTTCTTTTTTGTAGAATTTTATTTGAACTTCTCTAGGTGTTTTATGTTTTTTCGCATAGGCAGAGTTTCTTCTGAAAATTGACTCAGTTTCTGAGGTGACTTCTTCCTTTGTCCCTATCTCAAGTTGAGAAGCAATAATCTGCTATTTCTTCTTTCAGATCTTTATCCACATTTTCTGGTATGTTCTGACATCTGAGTACAAGAGCTGCTTTGTTCATTTCAAGGGATATCAGACATTCTTCTATCCTATCTCCTTTAATTTTTAATTCCTGAATTTCATAGTCTAATTCACGCACTTTCTTTTTTGTTGACTCATTACTATTAGATATCTTTAATATTTCTTGTTTATTTTCTAGTATTTGTTTTTTAATATCCTCAGTTTCTGATCTAATTTGATTTGACATTTCCTCCATCTTGACTTTTAGAGGTTCTATTTGTGTTGATAGATCTTCCACTTTTTCTCTTATAGGATCAATTTCTTTCTTAATTGCTTGAGCTACACACTCTTGAATCAGTAATTTTAAATCTTTAATATTCATTTGCAGTAGTGACATTGTGCTTTTTTTGAGTTGGGCTAAAGTACCTATTTGACTTGGTGAATGTAATGATTGTTTCCTACATCCACTAGATCCTGAGGCCATTAATTAATACTTAGTAATAAATTGGATCAAATCAGTCAATCCTAAAAGAAATCAACCCTGACTGTTCCCTGGAAGGCCAGATAATGAAACTGAAGCTCAAATACTTTGGCCACCAAATGAGAAGGGAGCACTCACTGGAGAAGACCCTGATGCTGGGAAAGATTGAAGGTCAAAGAAGACGGGGACGGCAAAGGATGAGATGGTTGGACAGTGTCATTGACGCAACGAACATGAAATTGAGCCAACTTCAGAGGACAGCGGAAGACAGGAGGGCCTGGTGGGAGCTGGTCCATGGGGTCGTGAAGAGTCGGACTCGACTGTGCGACTGAACAACAACAACAAATAAATTGGTGATTATTTAATATATTAGTATATTTGATATATCTTTATATACCCTTGTATGTCTGGTAATTTTCTGTTAATATTCCGTAATTTTCCTTATTCTTTCTTTTTGTTTCTAATTGTTTCTTAATATTCCTTGTACTATATACTATTGTAATATTGTAATATTAAGTAGAGTTATATAATGTTCGCTGTTCACTATTAGTAATTTCCCTATTTCACTGTTATTAAATCACTGTTCATCATTAATAATGTCCTCTTATTTTTCTTATTGGTATCTTAAATTCAGCAAATAAAGTCACTACTAGTGACTAATCAAAGTCACTAATCAAGTTTTCTGTAAGATCTCCTTAACCTTTTCTCCCACAATTTTTTTATTATTTTTTGTTTTAATGTTACTGTCTTTTTCTTTTATCTTTTCTTCCTACTGCTATATCTTCTTTTGTTTTCACTTGTTATCTACCGTCCTATATTTTATTACTGTTCCAGTCTACTCCTTCCTTGTTCTGATTTTTTCTCCTCCTTGTTGTGCTGCTCTTATCGCCGTTCCATTCTGTGCCATTCCGTACTTTCCTTGTTCCGATCTGCTCCTTCCTTGTTCTACTGCCTTTCTCCGTCATTCCGTCGCTTACGTCACTGCTCCTCACTGTTTTCCTCCGCCCCTCTCCTCTGTCTCCTGGCTTTTACATCCCAACATCCCGGCCGTGTCTCAACCCCAGCTGCAGCAATTTACCAGCAAAGCATTGTCTTCTTAAAGATGTATCTTAGCAAATAAGAAACATAACAAAATAAAACAAAAAAATACTCAGTTCCAGTTCAGTTCCAGCAAACAGGTATCTGCTATACTTTCTTTTGCCCGTCTACCTATTTCCCCTTTTTATTTTTAATTTATTTAGCTAGCCGCTTAAGGGAATTGCCTCCATTTCCTTCAATTCTGGGCTTTCCCTGACTTCAAACTTCACTGCTTCTTTTTCCTGGTATTTAAACCCCGTTGCTACCTCTGAGATAGGAAAAAACAAAGAAAGAAACAAACAAAAAACAACAGTGTATACTTAGCTTTGTTTGAGTCAGGGTAGTTTGGGCTAGACTCTGGCGGTTCTTCGAGCTCTTTGGTTGCCCGGCGTGACAGGGTCTCGTCGATGCTCTTGTAGCTTCCTGCTTCGCAGTTGGTCTAGCCGGCTGGGGATGGTTTGCTGCCCCCCCCACCTTAGACAAATACTCCTTGCCTTTTTCTCTCCCCACAAGAAAGAAATTGGAGTAGTTGAAAAAAGAAAAGCTAAAAGAAACGCTGAGTATATGGAGCTGGTCCCACGCACACCCGTTCATGTTGAGCCCTAGACCGGAAGTCCCTTATCATTTTATTGTTGAATTGATTTATTTTTGAGCTTCCTTGAGCAGCCCTCTGAAGAGGTGTCCTAGACATTTTTCTCAGAAAATAATTAAAACAGATAAGATATAAAAGCAGGCCAAGAAAGATATGAAACAAGACGAGATCCATGAAACAGCAAGAGTATGAGATAAGAATTATATTAAAATCCTGAGTGAACAAAAATGTTTTAGGCTGGCACATAAAAGCCAAAAAGGGCATTCTGCAGATGGGAAGGTCCCATTGAGACAGAGTCAGGATACAGGATGATCTTGACAGGCTGGAAAACTGGGCTAAAACAAATAAAATGAATTTCAATGGGGATAAATGTAAAGTTCTGCATTTAGGTAGGAAAAATCAAATGCTTAAGTATAGGATGGGGGAGACTTGTCTTGGCAGTAGTATGTGCAAAAAAGATCTAAGAGTCTTAGAGGACCATACACTGACCATTAGTCAACAGAGTGATATGGTAGCTAAAAAGCCAAATGCAATTTTGGGCTCTATCAACAGAAGCACACTGTCCAGATCATGTGAAGTGATGGTATCACTTTATTCTCCTCTGGTTAGACGTCACCTAGAATATTGTGTTCAGTTTTGTGCACCACAATTTAAGAAGAATGTCCAGAGGAGTACAACAAAGATGGTGAGGGGTCTGGAGACCAAGTCCTATGAGAAAAAGTTGGAGCTGGGTATGTTAGCCTGGAGAGAAGACGACTGAGAGGTGATATGATAACCATCTTCAAGTACTTGAAGGGCTGTCATACAAAGGACTAGCCTGATACCTGTGCTTCACTACGGTATTTAAGTTCCGTATATCCAGTTATAATACCGATGATGTGAAGTTTGAAATGTGACATTTGTTGTAGGAATTCTAGTGGAGAATATTGTAGTGTAAAAAATGAAGTGAGACATACGTACTTCCCCCCCCCTCTACTGAAAGACCTCTCTGTATACCACATTGGTGGTTCTGCCCTCAGGTGCTAGGATCACCAGGCTATTTGGTGAGCTCTCTCTGGAGCAGGCAACATAGAACTGTCCATTTAAGAACCAGTTGTCTGTTAAGTCAATTCCTGCCACCTTCCACGAAGATGATGGCCTCTCTACTTGTGCTCCTGGATTGTTTTGCTCATATGGAGACTATGTTGTTCTGAGCACCTCAGGGTAATCTTGCTGGTACTAAGTCTGCATATCAGTGCTCCACATGAGTACTATGTGCAAATGTCTTTGCTGCATTCCTAAATTGCCTCCTCCTGGCAGCTGCCTGTCCAGTGTAGGAGGGGGAGGGGGGAAGAGTATTAGAAGCCACTATGGAGGCGGGGCTGGCAGGATCACTAAAGTGTTACTGCTGGGGTGGGCTCCCTCGTGGCTTTAAGTACTCTGCGACCGCTGCTGCACCTGACAGACAACTGCCTCTTCGGTGTAGAAGGTGGAATATGTGTGTTGGAAGCCATCAGAGAGGCTGAGCCAGCAGCATCACTAAGGTGATCCTGTTGGGGTGGCATCCCTCTTGGATTAAAGTACCCTGCTCTTGCTCCTACACCTGACAGACACCCGCCTGTCTGGTGTTGTGGAGGATTGTATTTAAAGGCATCAGAGAGGCTGGGCCAGCAGTATTACTGTACCTCACAGGTGGTTGTTGGTCATTCCTGATTTCCTGAATTGTCATTAGCTGTCTGCAGACTCCTGTAACTGTTGGCTTTTTTTACACTGAGCTCTGCAGCTGACCAATCAGAGAGTGGGGGGTGCAGGGAGGCAGTAGCCTGACAGCCACATAGGACTCAATGGGGGAGCACATTTTACCTATTTTGATCCCCTTAGGGGTAGAATTTCTAAACATCCCTTCTTAGTGAGCATCTGTGTCATGGTAGGAGCACTCTCCCCGAATTTGGTGTCTCTAGTTCCAGCGGTTTGGCTTGGGTGTTGATTTTATGGTGAGGGGACCTTCCTTTATATATATAGATAGTACAGAGTTGTTTTCTATTGCTCCAGAAGGACGGACTAGAACCAATGTGTTGAAATTAAATCAGAAGAGATTTCGACTAAACATTAGGAAGAACTTCCTGACAGAGCAGTTCCTCAGTGGAACAGGCTTCCTCGGGAGGTGGTGGGATCTCCTTCTTTGGACGTTTTCAAACAGAGACTAGATGGCCATCTGACAACACTGCTAATTATGTGAAATTAGGCAGAACATGATAGAGAGGGCAGGAAGGGTTAGTTCTTGTGGCCCTTTTTTATACACCCAGGGAAATGCTGATCACCACTTTGGGCAATTTTCCCCAAGCAAGTGTGGCCAGGGATCCTGGAGGGTTTTTTGTCATTTTCTGGGCATGTATCAGGGGTCACTGGGGTGTGTGGAGGCATTTGTGAATATCCTGCCTTGTGCAGGGAGTTGGACAAGATGTCCCTGGAGGTCCCTTTCAACTTTATGACTGATTTCACACAAGAGCTGCGCCACAGTCGCGCCTCCCTTTGCCCCACTTCTATTGGTCAATTTCCCACTCGAAGCCGTGCGGCTGCATTTTGACCTGTGGCTTTGCTCGATTTCTCCCGTGATTTCGTGATCCTGTTTTTTAAGGATCATGAAACAGCTGGGGAAATTGGGTGAAGCCACGGGTCAAAATGCGACCACACCACTTCGAGTGGAAAATTGACCAATAGAAGCAGGGCAAAGGGAGGTGCGACCGCGGCGCAGCTCTTGTGCGAAATTGGTCTATGATTCTGTGATTCTATGAGAAAAGCCTTGTACCTTGGTCACTACTCCCATCACTGCCCTGGGCAAAGGGTCCAGGGCTTGGGACGAAGACCTTAACTAGCGAGCTGGTCAGTACAGAAGAAGCCAGTCCTTCAGGTACCCTAGTTTCAAGCCATTGATCAATGCGGCAAAAATATTTCTATTTGGCTTGGCAACCTCTGTTGGCATTTTCATAAAAACCAAGGAAATTTGGTACAATTTAGTTGGGATATTATAGGGCCGGTTTATACCAGGTCTGTCAAATAAAAGTCTCAGGGGTTTTCTCTAGGGATCCAAAAGTTAGCTTATTGAATCCTACCTCACTTCACATTAATTATTTAAGCATGTTCAGGGGTATAAAACCAAATGCAGAGGGCCTTCACTAGAACACACAAAACCTTATACAGTCATACCATTGTCTATCAATATCAGTATAGTGGCAGAGGTGTGTTTCACAGCACCTACAACCTCATCCCTTTAATTGAATATGCCAGGGATTGAATCTAGGACCTTCTGCATACTAAGATGAAGCTCAACCACTAAGCCACAGCCCCTCCTCAGCCTGACTCACCAATGTCTGTCAGTGCATGCTACGGGTGGTGTTGATTTAGCCTTATAAAACATGATGGGTCTGGACATCAAGCAGAATTTTGTACTCTAACCCATTTGAATTTGACACACCTCATTGACAAAATGGGAGATTTTTTGTACATACACAATGTATTTAGAAAAGACAGTTAAGGAGCTGATTATTACAGTTGAAACCCAGCAAGCAACATATTACACCAATAGACGAAGTGCTGGAAACAGCAATCAATGCAACCTTCGAAAAGGGGGGTGATATACAGTCAGCTCTGAAGTACATCTTGGAGTCATTACACAACAGACACAGACCTGTCAACACACCCTTTCCCATTACATCCTCACCTGCTCATGTGCTATGCACATGTGTTCTTAGTAAAGGCAGTAAGTTAGTTATACCGTGAGAGAATCTGAGGTTCAAAGCTGACTTTGTTCTCCTTCGTATGTACTTAGCTGCTGTTCTTGTTCCCCATTGGCTGTGTGCTGTTACTTAACAAGAATATCATTGTGCCCAGATTTAACCTTCTTAAATTTAAAACATGACCACAGTGCTTTGGAATCCAAACTTCATATCTAAACTTTCATTCATGAAAGTTACCAGAGTCCCTGACTGGCTACCATACATGGTTTTTGGGCTGCTTTTAGGTATAATCCCTGCTGAGAACTGTATTCAAAATATGTGCAAATATTTCAACATATTGAAGAGTGCAGAGAAACAGAGAAATACACTTTCACCAGAAATGTCAATACCTGATGCTGTTTTTCCAAGGATTTTGCCCCTGAAAGCTCCTGCTATTTTTGGAGACTGAACTGGCAACCCGATAAAGAAGAGATCCCAAGTTGGTATAAGGCAACTTCATAGGTTTGTCGGACTATGAGTACATCTTGGAGTCATTACACAACAGACACAGACCTGTCCTCCCATCCCCACTTTGGTAATGGCTTGATAAGATGTTTCTGACTTGTGACCCTGCAAAATTAGTGCAAGAGCCATGTATGGTATACCCCCTGTGACTCAGTAAAACTTTTGTTTCTGCTGAGTTAACTCACCATGTGGTGTGGGCACAGGAGGTGGTGGATCTACTTTGCTTAGGAAGGGAAAAGAACACAAGGTCTTTTTATTTAGGAAAGTTAGACTATTAGATAAAAACTTAAGCTGGCAGGAAGTAAGTAAGTGTAAGTAAGCACTCTGGGACAAACAAGGACAGAGCTTAGGAGGCAGAAAAAAGAGAGAAGGCCCTTTCCAGGTTTTTGTGGGGAACTCACTGGGGCCTGTCCTGACTAGAGTTTTCAGCTCCAGGTTGGGAAGTTCCTGGATATTTTGTGGTAGAGTCTGTGGAAGCCAGAGTTTGGGGAGGGGAGAGGCCTCAGTTGAATAGAATGCCATAGAGCCCACCCTATGAGGAAAGGGTAAGCGCTTAGGGCTCTTTAGCTTGGAGAAATGACGACTGAGGGGTGACATGATCTAGGTTTATAAGATTATGCATGGGAAAGAGCTGGTAGAGAGAGAGGTACTTTTCTCCCTTTCTCACAATACAAACACTTGTGGGCACTCCATGAAACTACTGAGCGGTCAGGTTAGAACGGATAAAAGGAAGTACTTCTTCACCCAAAGAGTGATTAACACATGGAATTCACTGCCACAGGAAGTGGTGGCGGCTACAAGCATGGGCAGCTTCAAAAGGGAATTAGATAAGCATATGGAGCAGAGGTCCATCAGTGGCTATTATCCACAAGGTATAGATAGGGGCTCTGGGGCAAGTGATGCTCTGTCTTCTTGGTGCTTGGGGGGGTCAACAGTGGGAGGGCTTCTAATGTCCTGCCCGCACTGGTGGACCTCCTGATGGCACTGGTCTTTCTGGTCACTGTGTGACACAGAGTGTTGGACTGGATGGGCCTTTGGCTGATCCAACATTGGCGTCTCTTATGTTCTTATGTTCCAAAGCAGTTATTTTCTTTGTGGGGGGAGAGATCTATTGTCTGGAGTAAAGTTGTGATACATGGCAATCTTCACACTCCATCTGGAGGTTGGCTACCTTAGGTGCAGCAGTTAGCTCTTCAGAACAGGATCTGCCAGACCCAAGTTCTTGCTGTGGAAGTTGAATGGGTGATTTTGGACTAGTCACAGACTTTCAACCTAACTCACCTCACAGGGTTATTGTGCAGATCAAAAGGGGGAGAGGAGAATGATGGTTTCCACTGCGGAGTAAGACTGTACTTTTCCTCCTGGGGAGCCATTGCTGCCAATCTCCAGGTGAGGGCTGGAGATCACTCAGAATTAAAGCTGCTCTCCAGATGGCAGAGATCAGCTCCCCTGGAAAAAACAGCTGCTCTGCAGGGTGGACTCTGTGTCATTATACCCTGCTGACGTCGCTTCCCTCCTGCTTGGGTCCCCAGTACAGAGAAAGACTGTAATTTTCCTAGGTAGAGGCTGCAGGTGGGTGGGGGGATATGGGAAGCTGAAGTCAGAGGGGCAGATAACAGTAGGTTGATGGTTGGCTGGGAAGGAGATAGGGTTGCCAAATCCAGGTTGGGAAATACCTGGAGATTTGAGGGGTGGGGCCTGAAGAGGGTGGGGTTTGAGGAGGAGTGGGACTTCAGACAGGTACGATGCCATAGACTCCACTCTCCAAACCAGCCATTTTTTCCTGTGAAATCATTGCTGCCAATTTCCAGATGAGATGAACTTTGTAAGGAAAAACATCCGTGATATGATAACTAACCTTGTTAGAGAAAAATATATTTTCTTTAATTATGCAGTGAATAACAAGTCATAAAGGTGTTTTCTTTGAAGTAAATTGGTCTCAAGTTTTTCTTTCTGACGGTACAGCACCTGAAGCAGTCTTGAAAGAATTTTAGAGGGCAGCACATAGCTGCTTTTTACATAACCAAATGATGTAAGCTAGATAGGAAGAGGAAGTAGAAAAAATACAAAAGGTGTAAGGTCTCATCTGAAACGGTTCATTGAGCACTGTATGTCAAAAAGAAAAACTTGAGACCAATTTACTTAAAAAAAAAACCCCTTTATGGCTTGTTATTCACTGCATAATTAAAGATATATTTTTCTCTAACAAGGTTTAGTTACCATATCACTGTTGTTTTTCCTTACAAAGTTCAGTCTGCCCCGTGATCCGTCATCCTTGACTTTACTCAATTTCCAGATGAGGGTTGGAGATCATTCAGAATTACAACTGCTTTCTAGATGGTAGAGATCAGTTCCCCTGGAGAAAACGGCTGCTTTGCAGGGTGGACTCTGTGTCATTATATCCTGCTGAGGTAATTTCCATCCTGCTTGGGTCCCCACTACAGAGAAAGACTGTAGTTTTCCTAGATAGAGGCTCCAGATGTATGATATTTCCAAATCATATTCCAGGTAGCCATCACTTATAAAATTATACTTGGAGAACCACCCAGAGGCCTCTTGATGTCACCTACCTAATGCTCAGTAGCTTGGATGAAAATGCTGCCCGATACCTGTCAGTACATCTCTATACTGTTGGGAGAAGCAAACACAGTATAACACAAAACCACTACTTGTTACTGAATCAAAGCTTAGAGCTAGGGCGAAATTGTTTGTGCTGGCTATATTAATTTCTTTCTAATGAACAGGGACCACGAGATGCCAGATATTTTGAACTTCCAGGATCCCTGCAGCCAGATAAACTAATTTGTTTTGAAGTGCATTTAACTGGGAATAGAATTTCGTCCTGGATCTATAAAGGAATTTTGCAGTTTGATAAGTTTTTAGGATTTCCCCTGTACTCTTGGCTCTAATAATTACTCATACCATTCATGGTGGGGTGACACATAATGTGTTTGCATTTCAATTTCTAAATCACTTGTAGTAAATAGCTGGAAAGTATCTCTTAAGATACATAGCATTACAATCTGTACATAGTCAGACATGACTCATACATGATTCTGGCAGTGGCCTTCCATGCTGGCTCACAGAGCATCTCAGACTCCCATCTGACCATTTACACTTTGCAGAGATATCCCACTTCTATGGCTTTAGATATTTTAAAGAATGCATGTACAGAAAAACAGAAATAGCAAAAAAAAGTTACTCAAATGTGTGAGCTAGTATATAATGAACTGTACAATTGGCAAGATAACAAAGCGGTCATTTCAAGTTTTAATGCATGGAAGGTTTACAGATCTACTTGATGGAATATTCAGGATTAAATACCCATTTAAAAATATTAATTGAGGTTATTTTTATAATCAGAGATATAAGAGCACCAGAGGTCTTAAACACAGAAAAGTGGCAATTGCTAGGTTTCTCATGATCTTCTTAAATGATGTCCCTGTGATGCCCTGGTACCAAACTGGCTCCATGGTATAACCAGGAGCTACAGAGGATGAAATGAGAGCTGAGATGACTAGAGCGAGTGTGGCGGTGTGCTCGTGATGAAGCCCAAGAACACCTTATAGGACATTTATGGAAAACCTATGAAACGGCAGTGGAGCCCACTAATAAAACTTTCTATGTGGCCTCCATTGTATCTGCTAGCTCTCACCTGGCCCAATTAGAACAATTTGATCTCTGACTTCATTTCCTCAAGGCAAACCAAATGTTAAGGAATTGGCTATTGGCTGTGAGGCATTTGCGAGCTTTTTTGTCACTCCACCAGGACCTCCCAACCACATTTGATACAATGATGGAACTGGAAGCCCCTTGGTCCAATCCTGGACCACTTCAATTGGCTCTCCCATGATGATGTTGACAATATTCTGGTAGCTGTGAAGCTCACCACTTGCCCCTGTGATTCATGTCTGGTTAAAGCCTACCAAGAGAGTGTTTGGATATTATCAACTTACTCCTCGTATCAGGGACCTTCCCAGCTGGTTTAAAGGAGGCAGTGGTGCGTCCAGTCTTGAAGAAACCATCATTAGACTTTGTGGTCCTTTCTAACTATTGCCTGGTCTCGAATTCACTGTTTCTGGGCAACGTGGTGGAGAGAGTGGTGGCAGAGCAGCTCAAGGCTTTCTTGAATGATGCTGAAATCCTGGATCTATTACAGTCTGGCTTTCACCCTGGCCATGGGATGGACTCTGCACTGGTCACCCTTATGGATGATCTCTGGAGACATCTGGATTGAGGCAGATTGGTGCTGCTGTTGCTTCTTGATCTAATGCTGCCCTGAGCCTTCGGGGTAGGGCGGGGTATAAATTTAAATATAAATAAATAAATAAATAAATAAATAAATAAATAAATAAATAAATAATGGTAACATTCGACACCGTCGACTATGATTTCCTGACCCCACTGCCTCCCTGACATCAGGATATGAGGGACTGCTTTACAATGACTTTCCTCCTTCCTTCATGTTCGGGGACAGAGGGTGGTGCTTGGGGAGGAGCTGTCCCAATGACACCCACTGGAATGTGGGGTGCTGCAGGGGCTGTTCTCTCCCCAGTGCTGTTTAACATCTATATGTGCCTCCTTGCCCAGTTGGTCTGGAGGTATATGCTGGGTTGTCATCAGTATGCTGATGACACCCAGCTCTATCTGTTGATGGATGAACCATGACAGTTTGGCTTCAACAGAGCTGATTGAAATTAATTTCAGCAAAGACAGAAGTCCTGTACCTGAGTCGTGGGGATCTGTGATTGGGAAACCAGCTCCCAACCTTGGCAGGATCCCACTGAAGCTGGCGCTGAGGGTGAAGAGCTTGGGGGTGCTCCTGGATGCCTCCCTTTCATTGGAGGCCGCCTGTTGCTCAATTGGCCTTTTACCATCTGAAACTCAGGCTCTCGGGCCCTGGGAGTGGGTTTGCTCTTTTCTGGGGTTGCACCATTCAGACACAGAGCAGGTAGGTATTTTGCAGACCCCAAGCCCTGCCCACAAAGAGTTGAGTCTGAATGTCAGCAGGGAAAGGAGCAATGGGAGATACCGGGCCAAGATGAGGAAAGCATGAAGGCACTGCCAAACTTCTCTCTCTCCCAAGTGTGTCCTTCCCACCTTCCTCCAAGCAGCTACCAACAGTTTCACTTGACCTGCAGAAGGAGGGGATAATTTCAGGGTGTGCCTGGGAGGGTCTGGCTAAAGACTTCTTCTAGCATTGTTTTGCCCCTCTTGCCCCTCCACAAAAATTCTCTAACTACAGGGCTGCTCCCCAATGGGGACTCAAGAGTGGCTAACAGTGTTCTCCTCTCTTCATTTTTATCCTCCCAACAATCCTGTGAGGTAGGTTAGGCTGAGAGAGTGTGACTGTCCCAAGGTCACCAAGCAAGATTCCATGGCAGAGATTCATACTTGGGTCTCTCAGATCCTAGTCTGATACTCTAAATACTGGCTCTGAGGGTCATCACACATAGAAATACAAGAGGCGAACTTTCCTCCTTCACTCATCTCTGTGACACTGAATTCTTAACCTGCTAAATACCGGTATGTCGGGCTTTTGCTAAAGATGCAGAAGAGCCAGTAAAAATGATGATCTATATTGATCAGCACCATGGTTATTCATATAATATGCATATAAATGACATTCAGCATATCATGCAAGACAAATAAATCTTCAAAAACAGCAAAAGAAAACCCAACTAAATCCATCAACAAAAATATAAATGAATGTAAAAATAAATGAAACATGGAGCAGCTGTTCACCTCTGGCAACAAAACTAGAGAAACCTGGTTCCAGCAGGACTAGGGTTCAGAGAGAGAAAGACAACATTTGATTGTCAATATGTAAGGGATCAACACGAAACTGGCACAATGTCAAGCTGTCACTAACAAATGGTCATTTGCATTACAACTCACTAAGAATTTTTTTTAATACATTTGAGAAAAGATTTGTGTCAGCACTGAATTCTGGAGCAGGACAAAACGGCATAATAAAATATTCTTATGTAGCTCTCAAGTGTTCATAGGGGAAGCTTCAGGACTAATTTGAGAATGACTCATTAATTAGTATGAGAGAAAGTGAGCTGCTTTATGGAGTTTGGGATACCAGCAGATCCTACAGTTTTGCAGTCAGTTATTGTCTTTTTTTTTGCAAAATCCTGTTGCAGTAAATTCATTAAAAGCAAAATCCAAAGTGTGGATTAAATTATTTCATAAACTCTGCCATTATAAAGGCATTACTTCTGTAGTTAAGTTTTTAGGATTTCTCCTACGCTTTTGGCTCTCATACATAGTCATACTTAACCACAAAATATGCAGATGTTTGCAAGATAAATCTGTTTGGCCAGAAGTAGCCGAAGAAAGGCTTCTCTCTTGTATACACAAACATGACTAATGAGACTTCATCCTAATCAACCTCCCAGCCCTGTTGCCTTTTCCTACATACCTTCTGTGGGTGAAACTGCATGGGCTGATACACTGCACTTTGCTCTGTTTGTTTTATTTGTGATATTAAGGATATTTGGATTTTTAGCATGGCCAGTTTTTATTGAAAAGTTGGTGACACTGGCTTTTATCACAGCAAGTTGCCTTTGTGTGGTCTCTAGTCATTTACTCTCAGGATGCACGGCAGGCAGCAAAATCGAAAACATATCCAGTTGACAGATGAGCTTGGTCCTTTGGTCTTGGGCAGGCAATACAACGAGCTTTTCCCCAAAACACAGCACTGCCATGCAAAGAGAAAAAGAGGGATTGTTTCAGTACAGTGTTTCCCCCAAGCACAAATATTAGAAGAAGAAGAAGAAGAAGAAGAAGAAGAAGAAGAAGAAGAAGAAGAAGAAGAAGAAGAAGAAGAAGAAGAAAAGATTGGATTTATACCCCGCCCTTCACTACCCAAAGGAGTCTCAGAGCAGCTTACAAAATCCTTTCCCTTCCCCTCCCCACAACAGACACCCTGTGAGGTAGGTTGAAGAGAAGAGATTGGATTTATACCCCACCCTTCACTACCCAAGAGTGTTTCAGAGCAGCTTACAAACTCCTTTCCCTTCCCTCTCCACAACAGACACCTGGTGAGGTAGGTGGGGCTGAGAGAGCTCTGACAGAAACTGCTCTTTTTCAGGGACAGCTCTTATCAGAACTACGGCTTGCCCAAGGCCATCCAGCAGGTGCAAGTGAAGGAGTGGGGAATCAAACCCGGTTCTCCCAGATTAGAGTCCATGCACTTAACCACTACACCAAACTGGCTCTGTTCAACATTACAATATTTTACAGAGGCTGTTTTCAAAGGCTATTTTCAAGACAACTGGTCATCCTGTTGCTCCATTATGGAGAAGATAAAGGCTCCTCAATGCACCCTCCATAATAAAAGCATGATTTTGAAGGTTGGCAGGTTGAAGGAAGTGGGGACCATGGGGGGTTTACTGAGGGCGGGCTGTCCTCTCCAAGAAGCCTCCCAGGTTCCATATGCTCCCTCCTCCTCCTGCTCCGAACAACCCTGGAGCAGTGAATGGTGTTCTTGGTTGCCATGACTCTGGTGAAGGTAGATCTCAGCTAGGATGGTCCCAGAGCATCCCCCTCCCCTCACCCTTTTCAGGAGGACCCCTCTACTGGTGGGGCATTGCCAGGCATAAGAGCAAGTTTGAGGCATGAAGACTCAGGTTTATTAGACAAAAAGAGGAATCTGTCAAGCAGTGGGAGAAAAACCAGTTGTAAATGGGCAGAATTTTTCTTGGTATGTTCCCAACAAGTAGGGCCAAATTGAGAGTCAAAATAGCTGGTAAGGATATACAAAAGTTTTCTTAAAATTGTGACATTATTGACCTCAGATCTCCTTCCATATCTGACCCTTCTGTAGTCAATAAAATCCTCCTTGGGTGAAGAATCATCTCCAATTGATGAAAAAATTGTTCTTTTGATATGATTCTGTCTTACTGAGGGCTACATAGTATTGTAGGCGATCCCTTTCCCATTTGTATTGTAGACTAATAAGTGGCCTTATTTTTTTTTACTTCATTTATTTTACTTCATTTTTTAAAACTTTTATCCCAAATGGGGATGCAAAGCAGTTTATATCATCATCTCTCCTCCATTTTAACCTCACAGCAACACTGCGATTAGGTTGAGAGGTTGTGACTGGCCCGAGGTCACCCAGTGAACTTCCATGGTAGAGTGGGGATTTGAACCTTGGTTTCCCAGATCCTAGCCCAACACTCTAATCACTGTGCCACACTGGCTCTTATTTTAGAGCACTCTACTGTGCAGATTGGATCTTACTCTGTATTTTGTGATTTCATAAGTCATTGCAAGCTTTGGAAGGGAAGGGCATAGTTTTCTTTCAAACGAATATGTTCTATTTATTAGAATCAGCCACGCATGCAGATGAGCAATGAATTCCTTGATCTCTCGCAAGCACTCTCTCACATATCACATGTACTTTCAGTCACTGCCTGGGACTTTACTTGAGTACCTAAGATTTATTTTGCTTGAAGAAATGATAAAAACATCATGAAACTTTTCCTCACTGGGGAAGAATCCATTTTATGTTTTGATGTCCCTTAAAACACGACCCTGATACATGCCCATGTACAATAGTAGCAAAGACAAGGAAATATTTTAAAAGAAATCCATAATCAGTAAGGCAGGAGTAAAAAGGAATAGTGTTCAAACCATCACTTTCTTATTTATAACTTTAATAAATCCACCACGCTGTGCCCTATTATTAATAATATAGATGCACACATACACCCCTATTATAAAATAAAACCAAATTACAAATTTGAGCTTCCTGGTCTTTTGAATTATAAGAGAGTACAAACATACATCAAGGTATCATAAACATTGAATAAAAGCATCTTGGGGATTTTTGTATTTTATATTTCATTATGAAATGGGGTATATCTGTAACAGATGGCCTTAAATTATGATCAAAATGCCTTCAACAATGGCATTCCTCCCCCTCCCCCCCAGTTTAAGGTAGTCTGAACTGGTTATAGCCATAATGGCATCTGGAAGGCATTTTGCTAACTGAAACACCAGCCAAGTATTACAGGAATGAAACATGTGTACCGAGTGTGTTAACTTCAGCAAAGTGACAAAGTACATACCTACCCTTATGCATTAAAGTCCCCAAACCTCCCTTTGATGTGCAACACTACCATTTGGAGGTGAAATGTGTTCATGCGGCATGAATTTCTTTCTAAAATATTATAGCACCAGCTGTGTTCCAGAACTTTAAGGAGGCTTGATACCCTTTCAGAGTACAGGATGGGAGTACCCTTTTTAAGTCTGGCTGGAATACAACTCTGTTTTCAACACTCCATATTTGAAAATGAACAGCCTGATCACATAGTGGGACTTTGGTTTGCTTAACTGGGAACAGGATCACCGGTTGTTAAACTGCCATGTGTAAGCAGATTGGATCTTGTGCTCACACTAATGTAGACAAGTAGGATTGCCAAGAAGACTACAATAATCTCTGGTTTGGGTAGCTCTGGGAACCTCAGGAAGCCAGGCGGTCCACCCTGTCAGATTTAGATCTCTTGGGTTACCAGGTGTAATACCGGTAATCTCAGGTCTTCAACAACATCAATGTCACTTCTAGGAATCCATAATCACTTATTGCTATGTTTTCCAATTAAGCAAGGGGCTAAGGTGAGCAATTGCAGATTACTAGAGAGGCTTTCCCCTCCCTCCTTCCTGTGCAGACTGGTGAGTGGCTAAGGTGTCCACAGGAAAAGAAGATGGCCCTGGAGGAAGG